>NC_063190.1:18986146-19233646 GCF_017589495.1 Alosa alosa | reverse complement strand
GTCTAAGTCAAAAGACAATGAGACTTAGGCAATTTTACAAGCTTTTTAAGATGGCAGCTGCATCAAGAAAAACAAAAATCTACTCAACCTCTGAAGTTATTTCCATGATTCACGGCTCACTCCCTATTGGTAGCCTAAGTGATGAGATTTATTATAATATAGGCTAGACTATAAATATTGCATAGTCTTTTTATTGAGTCTTTTTAGTCAGAAACATTTTTTTAAAAAGAAAAAGTTCTGAATTACATGATCTAATTAAGAAAGATTTTAACACCGTATTGTAATAAAACTGCTAGAAATGGTGTGTAGAACTAAACAAATTTCACTTGAACATAATATTAGTAATGCAGTGTCAGTGTCAGCTTGTGCACTCTTAAGGGTGCATGCACACCACTTTGGAAATCCCTATTAGTCCTTAGTAGTTTAATACAGGTGACCACAAGACCATAACTGTTTTTCAGAATGATTGTGACCTTACACCTCAAAGGGCTAACTTCCATCACAACCTTCGTAGTAGGATCCATCGTTGTTGAATTTGGTGTTTCTAGAAAGGATAGTTCAAACTCTCAATCACAAAAGTTTGGTGGTTTGAACTACTGTCCCTGGGCAGTCGCACTTGTGTCGTTCCTTGGTAGTTCTAGTTGGTGTCGGAGCAAAAATCCCAACCGCCTAACCAAAAATTACAAGGTGGTTGTTTATCTTGTGACTCAATGATTGATCTATGCTGTAGCTTAATTTTCATTACAGTAATGAGTCCCCTACTGGGCTCATTCTTGCAATTTATGTTAATTCGAGTGTTGACTTGCTTTTTGATAGGCTAGTGTTATAATCTTCACAGACTCTTTAGTATAGTACAGTGATTATGATCTAGTGGCTAAACCAGGTGACTTGTCTGAATGTTGTAGGTTCGATTCTCTTATGAAGTGAGATTGTCTACTATATATTTGAAACAATTGTTTGTGACTGATGTCATGTTTCTAATGGTCTCACGATGTAGAGTAACTATATGCATACATATTTAGGGTCAAAAGCTATTGTTGTGTCTCGTAGGCCTACTCTTAATCAGAAGTGAAAAGGAGAGAGAGGATGCGAACTCTGGTCGAGCGCACAGAGTACCGACATGCTACCATTAAGCAACAAAACAGACAATAAAACTTGCGATAGCCTGAAATTCATCTAGGCTATATATTTTTTAACATAGATATTAAACACAAATAATGACACATATTGGGCAGCTTTGGAGCAACCGCGGCCTACTGGTTAGGGCTTCGTAACCAAAGGGTTGCCAGTTCGATCCCCAACCAGTAGGAAAAATGTGGATGGGGGAAGTGGTTGAGCACTGCTCTCCCATGCCCACATTCACAGCTGAAGTGCCCTTGAGAAAGGCACCTAACCTCTCACTGCTTCCCCGAGCGCTGTGCTGTAGCAAAGCAGCTCACTGCTCTGGGTTAGTTTGTGCTTCACCTCACTGTGTGCTCTGTGTGTTCACTAATTCCCCTTGTGGATCAATAAAGTATCTATCTATCTATCTATCTATCTATCTATCGATCTATCTATCTATCTAATTCACGGATGGGATAAATGCAGAAACCAAATTCCGTGTATACGCAAGTATACTTGGCCTAGAAACCTGTTTTACATTTACATTAAGTAAACTGTTTTATATGCTTGCAATAGGTTTAGGTTTTTGCTGATGGCAATGACAATGCCAGCATTAATCACTTTTGGTTTAAATTAGAAAAATGTCGACATAGACTGTGGCAGAGAATTTCTAGGGGGTGGGGTATTACACTTTTCCACTGTCTCCATGTATCGTTACATCATCAACAACGTTGTTGGAACTTTGAACGCCGGAGGTATGAATTGTGACACAGGAACGACGCTTTCTGGAAACAGGTGTTATAATGTCGTTGTTGGATGGCAAGTTGAGTCATACCACGGTAGTTGAGCAAAGTCGTTGCTAACTTTTCTAGAAACGCACCCCAGTTTAGCAGTGAACTCGTGGGACTCTGTGTGGGAAGAACTGCCACAGAGGGTACAGGTTCCAAATGAGCCTATACTAGTTAGTTTGTTAGTGTTTTATTGTTGACAGAGTTAAACATCTAAAATTGCTTAAGTGACAAAGGCATGTTCAAAAATTTGCCTAAGTCATTTATTTCTGTTATATTACATAATTGACATACATTGTTATTAGTATGTCAATAGTCATCTTCTGTCATAACCTTTTTAAGTGACATAAATAAATATCATATATTCAATTATTAGTTCAGTTTTTTGTGTTTTCTGAGAAACCTGAAAAAATGACTTGGCCAATTACTTTAGGAAGGTGACGATATTTAAAACCTTGTCTGATGTTTTTGGCCACAGACTGGAACCTGATCCAGTGTTAGCTCTATTTGGGGTACTGAGCGAGGACAGTCCTTTAAAAGGATCTGCCTCCACGGCAATAAAGTGTATAGTTATCTTAGCACGAAGATTATTCTGTTGAACTGGAAACAGACACGGCCTCCCACTCATACTGCATTGAAATTATATTATGCAACATCTCAGACTGGAAAGACTCAAATACTCTTAGAGGTTCGATTGATAAATGTTATAAGACTTGGCAACCCTTCATGGATTAGAGTCCAGGCATCTTAACATTTGCTACCTTTATATATATAAAAGGCTATACTTTTTTTTATTTTTTTGAATTGATTATGATATGTAGCGGCTCACTGCTGATATTAATGTTGTTTATTGTTTACTTTTGTGTGTGTGTGTGTGATTTTGTGGGTGGGTGCATGTGTGCAGTTTCAGTATGCTTTATATCATGTATGTATGTATGTATGTATGTATGTATGTATGTATGTATGTATCAGAGGTGGAAAGTAATGAATTACATTTACTCACGTTACTGTATTGAGTAGTTTTTTTGTGTATTTTGTATTTTTTTAAATCTGTAATTTTATTTTTACTTGATTACGTTTTGAGTGAAGTATTGTACTTCGCTACATCACAAATCCAATCCGTTACTGAGTAAAAAAAAAAAAGTTAAGACTAACGAAAACCTAAAGGAAGGGAAAAAATCGAGCCCGGAACTACAGTGACAATGATCAGCATGTAGTCTACCATAGGATGAATCAAACTGGTGTCAAGTCTTTCTAATAGAGATGGAGATGGAGGCGGATCATGAGATAGCTACTTCAGATTACATGTGTAAGGAAAGTGTATTTTCCGCTCTTTCAATGGGTTGTCTCAGTTTGTTTTCAGCACTAACGATTGCGGAGATATTCAAGCAGTTTAACACCATGGGATTCGTGTTTTAACGTTTGTGCTTAGAAAGAAGTTTATTAGCAGTTGTTTTCCCTCATTTTGATCGTTTTCTTTTTCCTGTTCTTGCCTTTGTTTTTTGTAACCCAACTTGTGTGGCGGACTAAACCATTTTGCGCTTTAGCAAGGGAGAGTGTGAGTGACCTTAGACCAGGGGTATCAAACACATATTAAGTCGGCCTAGTGGACCGGATTTGTTGGAATGAGACCTCGTGAGGCAGGGTCATTGTCATGGTCATTATAATTTTTCTGCATAGGTATCAGAGTGTTATTTGATGATATCACAAACAAGTACAAATAATGTACTGCTGTCATATAGCCTACTGCTCTTTCTCTCTTGAAATGCCCTACTTCCATGTTAGTTTTTCTACTTCTTCCTTCCTGAGGATGGTTTGTAGTGCTAGGTTTAATCAATTTATCATATTATAGAGATATTGCTTATTACACATTGTTGAAGACAACTGGATGTGAATATCTTTTTTCTAATTTTCCCTTCCTACCTAAAACATCTGGGGGGCTGTATAAAACCTGCTGGCGGGCCTGATCTGATCCCGGGTCTTACGTATGTTTGACAGCCCTGCAGTCATTTTCACTATTTTTTGTATACAGAAGTCAGTCAGTCAGACTTTACATTTCGTCTGACATTCATTTTGACATTTAATTTGTAAATGAAAATATTCAGGTAAAATAAAATATATTCCTTTTAAAGGGCCCTATCCAACATTGGGGCCCTAGTAATCAGTCCCACTTTCCCCCCAGTCCGACACCCTTGGATCTGCTGAACTCCTTTCCAACAGTTTCAGTTTCTCTCTGAAACTCAACATGGGCCTGCTTGCCTCAGCTGCCTGTGAGCAGCTTTTCAGTTGTGCTGGATTACTGTTCACTGCAAAGGGAGCAAGGATGAGCGTGGTTTTTCACATAGATCTCCGTTTCCCGAGGTCACCGACATCGAGTAGGCTGCTGTGGTACAAAAAAACCCCGACAACAATTGGTTTTACCTAGCTCGAGTAGCTGCAGCAGAGAGGGTTAAAGCGGAGTGAGAGGCGCAAACGTTCGACAATTTCCGCGTTCGATTATTGCAAGGGGGAGGGGGGAAAATCCCCCTTTATGCAGCCCAGAGTAAACCCTCGCTGTACTAATGTCAATGCAGATTTGTGGAATCTGTATGTCTTTCTGGATTTGTTGAGGGTTTTTTGGAAAATTTTGTCATAATCTGTAAGTGTTTGGGATCATTTCAAGCCTAAAAGTGTAATTTGTTAGCGTTCGGATTTGTAATAAAATAACTTAATATCAGACCATGCTGCTGCCAGTTACTGTCCGGTTATTAGCATGCTAGCTAGCCTCTTAGCTAAGGGAACATTTTAAACGGAGAAGTGTAATTTCTTTGAAATAACAACTAGCTGAATAACATTACTGACATTAGTTAAAGTGGATAGTTTATACTCAGAATACAACAGTATATTAAGTTTAAGCGAAGTCCTTCAACTACTAGTCACTTGTTAGCGCATAGCTGTATTGCCATAGCTACTCCCATCCATTTGTATAGCATTTTAAGCTAGCGTTAGCTAGCTACAGTAGCTAGCTCGGTTCACATGACTAATTAAATTATTCATATCATGTCCTAAAGAATGATTCATTGGTATCATACATGATTATAGACAATAATACTGTGAACACAATTATGTTTAACTGTTCTTATTGCTTATTAAGAGAGAAAGTTTATTTAGTGACGTAAGGTGACACTCCCACTTATGCAGACTGGAACTGTCCCGTTTTGCTCCCATAGTAACGAATTACGTTGCTCTATCTTGCTAGTAATCAAGGATCTTTGGCTGCAGCCAGCAGTTAAGGCAGCCAGGCAGCTACAGCGCTACACTCTGGGGCCATGAACATGGGGGCTCACAAACATGCCCCCAGAGTGTAGCGCTGTAGCTGCCAGGCTGCTTTGGATCCTGGCTGCAGCAACTTGAGCTAGGTAAAACCGATTGTTTTGGGGGGATTGTTTTGTAACCCCCAAAAAAAAAAAAAAAGTAACTAAGTAACTTTTTTACTTAAAGTACATTTTAAATGAACTACTTTTTACTTTTACTTGAGTACATTTTCAGATCTGTAATTTAACTTGTACTTAAGTAATATTTCATCAAAGTATTGGTACTTTTACTTGAGTACAATATTTTAGTACTTTTTCCACCTCTGGTATGTATATATATTTGTATATGTGTGAAGAAGACATTTATGACGGTATGCACTCAGACCTCACTGTTTGTTTGTTAACT
Organism: Alosa alosa; assembly: GCF_017589495.1. Taxonomy (NCBI): domain Eukaryota; kingdom Metazoa; phylum Chordata; class Actinopteri; order Clupeiformes; family Clupeidae; genus Alosa; species Alosa alosa. The sequence continues at coordinate 19,228,058 of NC_063190.1, read as the reverse complement.
TGAAAAATCAATAAACAGAAGTTTAAAAAAATGTGCCTTGCTGTGCCCACACACACATACACACACACAGACACACACACACACTGATGGCCTCTGGGTCTCCTGCCTGCTTCAGCACAAATCCTACTTTGGTCAGCCAATCTAGAAAACACAGCATCGATGTGTACCACATATGTTATAACTATCAGATGTCTCACTCTTTCTCTCTTATCCCCCTCTCCATCTCTCTCTCCCCTGTCTGTTTTGCTCTACATACCGATGCACTAGGGTTCATTCGTTTTATACTAATCTGTCATGCTTTAGTCATTAAGACTTTCGGCAGTCCTTCATTCTTTCATCAGCCAGAGTACACTGCTATGCTCTTATCATTCATACAAAATGTGTATGTGATCTGTATGTAAGACATGTCCTCCTCTCCCTCTCCTTTATCACCCCTCTCTCCCTCTCCCTCTCCTTTATCACCCCTCTCTCCCTCTCTCTCTCTCTTCAGCTTCCACTCTTCCTCTTTGCTGACTATGAAATATGCAAAAAAAAACAAAAAACAGACTTCAGTCTTGGAATTTATGAATCAAATTCAAAACAAACTCAACTAAAGTATACATATATATATATATTTTCATACTCCACTTTCAAACAGGCGAAGGTAAACACACACACCGGCACACAAACACACACACCTGCACACAAACACACACACAGACACACACACACACACACACACACACACACACACACACACACACACACACAGCGCAATTCCATTGATGTCTTCAACCTGTCTTGTAATGCTTTCATATATGCCCTCACTCCCCACTTCCACCCCGCCCTTCCCTCCCAGTCCCCCCCCCCCCCCCTTCTCCCACCCTCCCACCTCTCTCTCTCTGTCTGCCTGTCTGGAAATGAAGCCCCGTGAGTCTATTCTTAGCCCTCACGTTCCGCCCGAACCGGTCCTCCCGTGCCTCAGCCTGGATCCGATTAGCAGTGATGGGGCGACACTAGGACATTTGCAAAGCTAATGAGAGGCAACAGTGACAGACGGCAGCGCTGTGAGTACGCTACCACCACCACCACCACCGCTGACACCGTTTAGCCCAGACTCCCGGCAGAACATTGCGCCACCTCTTTAGATGATCACGTCCCATAATATTTGCCCAGATGCAACCTGGCAGCCCGTTAAGGCACATAAGAGAGGGGGAGAGAGAGAGAGGAAGAGAAAGGGAGTGAGAAAGAGAGGGAGAGAGAGATGTTTTTTTTCTCTCCATTGAGAGAAAAAGGTCCCTTTTACCCATTCTGAATCTCAGCATTTTTAGGCAGACTTTTGAAGCAAATTTAAGTAAAACACAAAAGTTAGAGGGATTTCTCACACCATCACCAGCTAAAAAAAACAGCAAAAAAAAAAACAGAAAACGGAAAACAGAACGGAACTGAGGAGTGAGGTAGAATGAGAAAAAGAAACCGTAAGGCCCTTAATGCAATCTCCTCTCCGGCGGAGACAAGGCTCCTTCACTGGGGGCTGAATAAACAGGAGATGCAGGGCAGGTTACGTAAGGCCCACTGTGGGAGAGAGCTGTGGGTGACCAGTGAGTAATGGATAGGTTCTATTGAGATTCCACCAAATCACAGGAAAAGTAGGATAAGCACCCACGGAATTACCTGACTGTGTGTGTGAGTGTGTATGAGTGTGTGTGTGTGTGTGTGTGTGTGTGTGTGTGTGTGTGTGTGTGTGTGTGTGTGTGTGTGTGTGTGTGTGTGGGCATGAAAGGAAAGGTCATTTGGTTGGCGTAGTAACGACAACGACGGGCCACACAATCAATTGAAAATTGTATAACAGGTATAATTAGCCCACACTGTATGGAGAACTACATAACTACTTCTCCTCTGCTAAGTCAAAAACAGTGGTAGTGTGAGTATTAATGGACTTCAAAACAAGATCACTGTGAACACAAGGTTTTTGCATGTAAAACAAGGGCATGCATGCAGTGTCAATTACTATTTATTAAATTAATGTCTGAAAGTTTTCTTCCAGCTTTGATATTGAAAAGACAGAGACAATGCCAATGTGAAGAAGTAATACTGATTCATGACTTCATAATTTACAGAATAGCTGTAAAACACCACGTTGCTCTTCAAATGCAGACCAAGGTCTAATGGCATGCATCATTGAATTGTATGCAAACGTTAAGGGGTTCAACTCTCCTAATCAATGAGTTGTGATGTTTATATGCATCTTCAAGCCATGCACAGAGACCACTATTCCACTATTAGAAACGACCCCCCCACCCGCAGAAAACCTGTCACCGTACATGAAGCCCAGTTGAGATCACACCTCTGTGTGAGGTGTCATACTGCCAGAGACCAACACCACTATGTAGGGAACATGATGATGCTGCAGCTGTCACTATGGCTGCAAACACAGAGAACCTCCAGCTAAAGTCTCACTCTCTCTCTCATCTCTCTCTCTCCCTCTGTCTTTTTCTCTCTCCTTCTCTTTCAAACATTTAGTCTCCCACACTCTAGACTCGGTGAACCCAGATGAACCCACATTTGAATTTGCTCTGCAGGTCCGTCTGGAAAGCACCCCACCAACGCCGTTTGCGAATCATCAAAAACCCCAGGATCCAATCACAAGCGCTTATCCGGGCCTTCTATGATAACAGAACAGTACATTCAACTCAACTAATGGCTTCCCTGATGGCGACAGGGTTAGATTATGTCCTATTATGCGTAGGACATGTATTTTCTTTGGAATTGAGTAAATAACTGTAAACCTTCGTTTACAAGAAAGATGCTTGCTGCACTTCTGAAACGATTTGGTAGTTTAATGCACCAATTTAAGTTTAATTTAATTGCTGGTTATGACCCTGGAAGTTGTTTACAAGAAGTATGTATTTGCTGCACTTCTGAAACGATTTGGTAAGAGTTTAATGCACCAATTTAAGTTTAATTTCACTGCTGGTTATGACCCTGGAAGTCGTAAAACAAGAAGTTTCGGAAACAGGTGTCAATGGGATCCTTTCCAAATGGACCCGTCCTGCTAATTCAAATTTGCTATCAGGCTCGTCTGGGTTCACCCAGCCTACCCACACTCTTGTTATTACAGTACAATACAATGCACAGGCACAGTGTGTGTGAATGTCAAATCTCTCTCTCTCTCTCTCTCTCTCTCTCTCTCTCTTTCTATCTCTCTCTCACTCTCTCCCTCCCTCTCTCTCTCTCTCTCTTTCTATCTATCTCTCACTCTCTCTCCCTCTATCTCTCTCTTTCTATCTCTCTCACACTCTCTCTCGCTCTCTCCCTTCCTCTCTCTCTCTCTCTCTTTCTATCTATCTCTCACTCTCTCTCCCTCTATCTCTCTCTTTCTATCTCTCTCACACTCTCTCTCGCTCTCTCCCTTCCTCTCTCTCTCTCTCTCTTTCTCTCACTCTCTCTCTCTCTGTCTCTGGGAGAGGTGGCTGAGATTGCTGCTGCCTCTCCTCTGGTTGAAAGCCTGCAGAACCGACCTGTTCTAAGGTGACTGGCGATGTTGACAGAAGTCCATGTACATGTTATTTCATCCTCTGAAGCCCTTCGCTTTGTCCAGACGACCCACCACCACATCTTCTGTTCTTGTTACATTGGTAACGTGGGGTTGCATTTCCATACGGGTACCTTAATTCTACCAGATGGCAGGAGGCCATTTTGATTGGGTCAAATACCTTCCAGGCGCTTCTTTGAAGCTGGGCCAGGTCCATTGCTGTAAAGCCCTAGAAAATAACTGGCTGGCTGGCTGGCCGAGTGAATGCCTCTGGCAGAGTTTCATTCATTCACATCAAATGAGGCCCAGTGACAATCCAGAGTCAGAACAACAATCTTGAGTCGCTGTTTGTTTACTCGATTCTGTTGTATTTTTAGATTAGCATTCATGGCATTCATCGTCTGGAAGATTCATAAAGCCTGCTCTGGCTTACAGTTGGTGTGATGAGTAGAATGCCAACACTGAGTAGAGGCATGAAGCAAACACCTAGAGGGGGATGATACCATCTCATTTTGTTGGCCACCAATAGCCGAAGAACTGGATGTGCACTCCCATTTTTATGGAAGTCTTTTGATATTTAAAAACCATGGATTAGATAGATATATACGTTACTTACAGACAAACGTTACTTTGGGCAGCCGTGGCCTACTGGTTAGCACTTCAGACTTCAGGTTCGAACCCCGACCAGTAAGCACGGCTGAAGTGCCCTTGAGCAAGGCACCCTCACTGCTCCCCGAGCACCGCTGTTGTTGCAGGCAGCTCACTGCGCTGGGATTAATGTGTGCTTCACCTCACTGTGTGTTTCACTAATTCACCGATTGGGATAAATGCAGAGACCAAATTTCCCTCACGGGATCAAAAGAGTATATACTTATACTTACTACTTATACTTTTTTTTAGATGCTTCAGTTGCTATGAATATCTTGATATTTTGTCTTACAGTACATACACTATGTCATAGTATATGTAAGACAAATCTCCATCAGAAAATTATCTTTTTCTTTTTTTGAACCTATCACTGATTCCAGAGGCTCCCTGTCCTAACAGAGGGCCATATCTTCCCGGCTCGTCTCACAGCTCATGTGTGGGCTCCACTGCTATCTGATTAGCTATTCCGCGGTGAGTGAACAGGAGGATGATTGCTGTGAATGAGAAAGAGGGACAGTTCTATCACAGCGCTCTCTGAGAAATGTATGGAAGTGTACGCAGGGATATTGCAGTGACTCATGCTGGACCAATCAGAGGAAGGGGATAGGAGGCCACAGGGGACGTGTGTGTGTGTGTGTGTGTGTGTGTGTGTGTGTGTGTGTGTGCATGTGTGCGTGTGTGTGCGTACTTGTGTGCGTGTGTGTTTTTAATGGTTTCAAATTTGTAGAAATAAAACTCCTCTGACTCTATCTGCCCCTATACCTAGATGAGGGTCAATAGACACACACTGCTGCAGATGCATTGTTATTTCTCTTTAGTTTTATCTGAAGTCTTCCATTTTTGGTTGACTTTGACTGACCTTGCAAATGTAACAATTTACTCTGATATATATTCTACACAAAGGACATGAAGGTTTTCAGACACTGTCTTTCCTTAATGTGCAAATTTGCATAGCATATCGTGTTGAAAATAGAACAATTCATAGTGTACGGGCATTGATATTCTGAAAGCTTCGGTGTGTTTTGAATTACACCCACAGTGTCGAATAGATATTCAGTGCCATTTAAAGGGACACCAGGCAAGCCTGATGCTTTTTCTCTACGAAACTCCCCCTCGCTCGGTCTGAAGCTCTTTTCTATGGCAAGCCGATTGAGCATTTATTCAGATATCTTGATATCAGGCATAATTGTCATGTACATGCAAGCCATTTCTGTCCACTAGTTAACTAGTGAGCCATTTCTGTGTGAACTAGTTAACTAGTGACAGCCAAAATGCTCACTAGTTAACCAGTAAACAAAATAAAGTCCTGGCGACGTCCCCTAAAGGTCCCCTGGCGAACGTCACCTCCTCGACATTGTGTAGGGTTCCCTTTACGTCCCGCGGACCTCTGTTCGGGAGGTCTAAAAGACGTCCACGAGACTTTGAGAGGACGTCCTGTAATGGTCACCGCGACGTTATGCGCGCAACGTTTATATTTCCGCGATGGTAAAAAAAAAAAAAATTGTTTTTGCGCGATTTGGTATGGTATTACATCCTGTAAATCTCAGCGTTGCTAGGAGAGAGGTAGATGGAACATGAACACGCATTAATGACTTGTTCTACAACTACGCAATCAACTTCACTCACCTCATATTTTCACGCATGTATGATGAGTAGACATGGACATTTATACCGGGCTAGGATGTGCTGCTTTCACATCTACGTGTGTCATTTTCTTAATAAACTAATATGACGTTTTAATGGGCATATCCCGTAGCATATTGTTCAAAACATCATCAGAGTAGGCCTAGGCTAGCCTAAGATAAATTGTTCAAACCATATTGTTTCAAAATATTAAAAACTAATAATGGCCAAAAATACTAAATGAATCGCAATGCATGCTGGGAAGCAAAACTCAACATGAAATAAAGTACATAAAAACATAACTAGAATGCATTGACGTTATATCCACTCGTTTTCTTGGACCTGCTGTGATCAAACAGGGACAGCCTATAAATGTAAGCCTTTCTTCCTGGAACATTGCAGATAAAGAAAAATGTATCGTTTTCTCTAGGCTATGAATGCTCTTTATAGCCAACTTTAAGATGAAATAAATAGATTCTGATGTTTCTATATCATTGTTTTATTAATAAACAGTAAGGCTCTGGTGAGGCAGAGAGCTTAATTCTGCTCCACGTTAGAAATCTCATCAGATATGTGCACTCTTTGCTGTTTCCACAAGGAGCTGCTGTAACATCGGGGACAGCTAGGCCTATCGTGACAGTTTTAAACGCGAGCATCGTCAAATAAATTACAATGACATTTAAACAAGTCATGAAGAAGCAGTATCCTTAATTCTTCTGCAATGTAGAGCTAGATCGTTTTGTTTTTACAAATTAAGTAGTCACTTATGTTGCTAGACAACCCTAAACAAATGCTACGTGGTCTGTTTTTAACATTTCTCTAGTTTTATTGCATCATTATTCAGCTCCAAAAGCCGGTTCAGTCCCAATTCGCCGTGTGTGTGTTTCTGAAAATAAAACAGATAATAAGTACGCGGACTACGTTAAATAAACTACTGCCTATTTAGAGCATGTTACATGCATCACGTAATGACAGTTATCTGAAGAAAAGCGCATTGTAGGCTAAGCTAGAAGCTAAGAACAGCGACTTTGCTAACGTTACAAGCATCACATCAGCTAACATTTTGATAAAATCTCTTCCCTAGTTTGTAACGTTATACATTAACGTTAAACTCAAAATGTATGTGCTACATAATTACATAATTCAGCATGACATGCTGAATTATGTAATTATGTAGCACATACATTTTGAGTTTAACGTTAACCCTTTTCCCAGTTTATGAAGTTGTGCGTCTATGAGCAAAGTAGGCTAGACATATGGTTCTACTTTGCTCATAGACGCACAACTTCATAAACTCTATGATATGTTGCCTTAGACTACGGTAGGCTAATGCAGCTACTGCTAGAGACTAGATAGATAGATACTTTAGTCATTCAGACGTGTAACGTGTAATTCGTGCATGGATGTGATGTCTCCGTCCTGTAGGCGGTAGCCAGAGCGCTCTCAACTCCGCTGCCATGTGTGAATAAACAAACATCCCCCCCATGTCCCCGGTATAACGTTATTGTCGGGTCCTTAGGAGGTATTTGAAATGACCAAATGCAAATGTCATCCGAGGGACCTGACGGTGACGTCCCCAGAAAGTCCTGCACCGGACGTCACGCAATCACCAAACGATAACTTGCTCCGGATGTCAATAAGGTCACCGGAACGTCCGCTAGAGAACATGACGTTCGGGACCAATCGGGGACGTTGTGAATGTCGGCATGAGGTCCGGGGGACGTCCCGTGTTTGTCGGGTAGTTAACTAGTGGCCAATATTACGTCCCACTAGTTAACTAGTTGCACAAAATGCCAGCCGTTTGTGTATTTATTCAAATTCCACTAGTTTACTAGTGTGAGGGGCATTTTTCTCCTGCTAGTTCATTATGGACAGTGTTTTGTCCTCACTAGCTAACATGTAAGGCTCAAAATGCCCTCTATAAGCTAGTGAAAGGCATTATAATGCAGATATGCTCACTAGTTAACTAGTGAGCATGTCCTGTTCCATTACTAGTGAACTAGTGAGGCCAAACATGTCAACTAGTTAACTAGTGAAGGCCAATTTGTCACTAGTTAACTAGTAAGAGTACCTTTTGCATTACTAGTGAACTAGATAGCTCCAAAAACAGCCACTAGTGTGTGGCTTGTGCGCACTAGTTAACTAGTGAGCTGCTTCACTGCCACACATGCAAACTAGTGACACTTAAATTGTTCCACTAGTTAACTAGTGGACAAAAACGGTCAGCTTGTTTGTGTTTTTAGGTGTAACTAGTTAACTAGTGAACAACATATGCATGCCACTAGTTAACTAAGGCCCACAACACCCTCACTAGTAAACTAGTGGGTATTTTGGCCTTTACATGTTAATAAGTGACCATTTTGGCATCCCACTAGTTAACTAGTGGGGCTGAAATGGCCTTCACTAGTTAACTAGTGGGCATTTTGGGGCACACTAATAAACTAGTGACACTTTTTGCACCTCACTAGTTAACTAGTCGAATGGAAATTGCCATCACTAGTTCTCTAGTGGGTAATTTGGTGCACACTAGTAAACTAGTCACTTTTTAGACCTCACTAGTTAACTAGTGGGCATTTGTGTCTTCACTAGTTAACTAGTGAGCAGTTCTGCCTTCACTAGTTTACATGTAAGTGTCACACTGAAGCCACTAGTTTACTAGCTAGAGGAGAGTGTGTGCCACATGCAAATGTTGTGGTTGGGATTTCGTGAAATTCTGTACTGTGATTGGTTGTCATGTTCTATTTGGACATAGGGAGCCAATAGAAAGCCTCAATTTCCAGAATTCTCCGCCTCCTAATTTGAATTCTGCGCCACTAGTTGACTAGTGTGAATTTTGTCTTGAACTAGTTTACTAGTATACATTTATGACCTCACTAGTTAACGCCAGAGGTTTTTTTCCGAAACGATCAATTTTGACATCTTCATTTCAAAAGGCTATATCTTAAAAGTGATAAGAGATAGAGACTTTCTGTAAATTAGAGAAATATTAAGGATGACCCAAAGTTTATGTAGAGATTAAATGTTTATATCTAATTTGCATATTATGACGTCATATGGTGGCGGCCATCTTGGATTATAGAATTTTCATGAAAAGTCGCATGTTTGAATGATAAAATGCACCACTTCTTTCCCCCCAAAATGTCCCTCACCTTCTGTATGCTATATTGCACAATACTGAATGCTCAGGTAAATAGTAAATAGTGAACAAACTGTGTAAATCATTACTAATAAATGGCAGAAACAAACCAAATGCATGTAGCGGTAGACTGGCCTTTTGCTGTAGAGATTTTCCATTTACTACATACAGTAGGCACTCTGATTCCATGTATGGGGCACATATATATTATTCAGATGACACACAAACACAAGTAGACAAGACCTGTTTAGTTCAAAAGCTCATTTGCCACGGCAAGGCACAGATCAGGAGTGAGATGTGAGACAAGACAAGAGACAATGTTAGTATTTTTTTTGTTTTTGTTGATGTTTTTTTGTTTTTTTTCTTAGCTGACAAAGACACACACATCACAAGGACATGAACACACAAAAAGGAACACATAGTGTACTGTATGTCCTAAATGATCAGGGAAGTAGATAGCAAATCAACAGTGTAAATCATTACTAAATGGCTGACATTTTTTTTTTTTTTTATGTAGCAGGCCTTTTGCTGTAGAGATAATGATAATGAATATCCCTATCCATACAGGGCCGGCATTCCCATCATCTTGTGATAGACTATGCATGACCTAATGTGTGTGTGTGTGTGGGAGAGGGAGAGGGAGAGAGCGTGTCACCACCTCCACCATGCGAGCAGCATGGCCAGATCTGCCTCGCGCGCGCCGAGTGGAGAGAATTTGCGCAGCTCGGACTAGGCCTACTGTCATTCTCATTGCGACTCCCCACACTGCCACTACGTTCCCCCCTAACTGTCCTATGAGCACTTCGACCTCGTCTAACATACCCAGTGGCATTAGACAAAGGCTCCACCACGTTACTGTCGCCGCGATTGTGGAGAGGCACACGTTCATAAGACAGAAGCTAGCGCTATGGACATTATGCTACCTCCATTATGCTACCTCCAGCCTCGTTCGCCACACCACTAACACCCTGCTAACTTCCCGATGAACACTCCGAACCCGTGAAACATTATTCCCACCAGTGACATTGGGCAAACGATTCAACGTTTGTGCTTGGTGTAAGCTAAACTATGGAGTAAACTCTCACTTTGTCCAGCTGCATCATTGCAAGGCAGGGACGCATCTGAAGCCTCACTAAACGAATCACCGTCATTTTCTGAAGGCAGATATTCCCCTTCAGAATCAGGGTCCGCGAATAGAAGACCCATTTCAGGTAAACTTTTTTCATGCCATTAGACGATAATCTAATGCAAATACTCGCTGACGTTGACAATATTGCTCTGACATAGTGGCTCACACGCACACTAGCTCCGGTATTTCACGCACTGATTCAATGCGCTGTAGCTAGAAAGTTTTGTTTAAAGCGTACCCTTTTTTCGACTCGGGGATGACGTATGACATGTCTGCCATCTAGTGGAGTGGAAGTCGAACGAAATATGACACCCTATTTGACTAAATCGGCCGTTTTATTCAGTACCGCATCTTGTCGACTATAGTCGACTGTGGCGACTAGAGGGTTAACTAGTTTGGACAAATGATGCATCAACTAGTTAACTAGTGAACCATAAATGGCTTACTAGCTAGCTAGATGATGGCAGTAGGCTCACTAGTGACATTGACCTACTGCAACTAGTTAACTAGTGATGTGTTTTGCCTTCACTAGTAAACATGTGCACATTTTTGGCTGTCACTAGTTAACTAGTGAGACCCAAAAGCCTTCAACTAGCTGACTGGTATGCATTTTGGCCTTTACTAGTTAACTAGTAGACATTTCTGGCTCTCACTAGTTAACTAGTGAAGCTAAAATGTGTTGACTAGTTAACTAGTGAGCCTTTTGGCTCCCACTAGTTAACTAGTGTGCATATTTTGGCCCTCACTAGTTAACTAGTTCACACAAACATGTCTCACTAGTTAACTAGTTGACAAAAATGGCTTACATGTACATGACAATTATGCCTGATATCAAGATATCAGAATAAATGCTCAATTGGCTTGCCATACTTTTCCTTTTCTTTGCGTTTCCGTCAAGGGTTTTCGCAGCTTCTTCGCCGGCTCTGCCATTATACACACGTTTGCAACAATCTCTAGCGTTTCGTTAGCCTGCCTCTGTGCTGTAAACTGATCCTGCTTTGGTCGGCAGGTAGGATACACCGAACTTGCAAGTGGGATATTCTTCCTACAGGCAGTAGGGGCGAGAGAGCCTTCATTCGCCCCCGTCATTTAACCATATACCGACTTACGAAGATGATTACTTAACACGAAAAAACGTTGCCTGGTGTCCCTTTAAAGGTCTTTTGTATTCCAACCTAAAGACAACATTGGAATAAAAGTTTTGCAGATGCATTTCTGATTTTCTTCCCAGCTTGCTTCACTTTTTGTTGTCCTTTTTATTTCACTCATGATGATCAGAGTGTTTTGTACATCATTTTGTACAACAGAGCGTCGTTTCAAGATGTTTTTTGGCTGTAGGGAAAGCTAGAGTGCTGAAGAGAAGAAAATTAGAAAAAGAGAAAAAGAGAGTAGTTCATGTAGACAGTTATGCTGCGTGCTGTTCTAGCCTCTGTTTTGTGACCTCCATTGTCCTTTTCTCTTTCTCTCTCTCTCTATCACTCTCTCTCTCTCTCTCTTGTAATACAAAAGTAGCAACACTGTAAACCTGAACAAGTTCAGTGTACTCAAAACTGTTGTGGTAATCGATTACGTAAGAAAATTTAAGTTCAACTTCAGTGTTTCATGATAGCAGTGTTTGAATTCAGTTCAGTGCTGCATTTGACATAGCAAGACAGAAATAATTCTCTTTGGCTCCCCCTCCTCTGTCGCCAATTTAAGCAACGCACTTGGTCCTCTCTCACCTAACCTGCATAACCTAGTCAAAAACCTGGGCGTTCAGTTAGATGGGTCCTTGAATTTTAACAAGCAAGTCAGCAGTGTAGTCAAAGCCAGTTTCTACCAATTAAGAACTATAGCCAAGCTAAAGCCCATTCTGTCCGCAACTGATCTTGAAACCATTGTCCATGCCTTCATCTCCTCCCGCTTAGATTACTGCAATTCTCTGTACATTGGCATTTCACAATCAAATCTAAACAAACTCCAGCTGGTACAAAACGCTGCTGCTAGGCTCCTCACCAACACCAAAAAAAGTGAGCACATAACACCAATTTTAGCTCAGCTACACTGGCTTCCGGTCAAATTCAGGATTGAGTTTAAAATTTTACTTTTTGTTTTGAAAGCCCTTAAAGGTTTAGCCCCACCTTACATCTCTGAACTTCTGCCCCCACACTCCACTACCAGGTCACTCAGGTCACAAGACCAACTACTGCTTGCTGTCCCACGTACATACCTCAAAACCCGTGGCGACCGAGCTTTTTCTGTAGCTGCTCCAAAGCTCTGGAATACCCTTCCTCCACATATCAAATCCTCCCCTACAATTACCTCCTTCAAATCCAATCTCAAGACATACTTTTTCTCAATAGCTTTTAATACAGTATGATGTTCTTGGTCTTGTTTTAATTTTCTTATTGATTTTTATTTATCTTATCTATTTTCTTGTCACTGCTACTAATCACACTTAGTTTGTGTTGATGTATGGCCTTTGTGTAGATGCATGGTCTTTGTGTAGATGTATGGCCTTTGTGTAGATGTATGGCCTTTGTGTAGATGTATGGCCTTTGTGTAGATGTATGGGCTTTGTGTAGATGTATGGCCTTTGTGTAGATGTATGGCCTTTGTGTAGATGTGTGTAGATGTATGGCCTTTGTGTAGATGTGTGTAGATGTATGGCCTTTGTGTAGATGTATGGTCTTTGTGTAGATGTATGGTCTTTGTGTAGATGTATGGCCTTTGTGTAGATGTATGGCCTTTGTGTAGATGTATGGCCTTTGTGTAGATGGTCTTATTGTAGATGTATGGCCTTTGTGTAGATGTATGGTCTTTGTGTAGATGTATGGCCTTTGTGTAGATGTATGGCCTTTGTGTAGATGGTCTTATTGTAGATGTATGGCCTTTGTGTAGATGTATGGTCTTTGTGTAGATGTATGGCCTTTGTGTAGATGTATGGCCTTTGTGTAGATGTATGGCCTTTGTGTAGATGTATGGCCTTTGTGTAGATGGTCTTATTGTAGATGTATGGCCTTTGTGTAGATGTATGGTCTTTGTGTAGATGTATGGCCTTTGTGTAGATGTATGGTCTTTGTGTAGATGTATGGCCTTTGTGTAGATGTATGGCCTTTGTGTAGATGTATGGCCTTTGTGTAGATGTATGGTCTTATTGTAGATGGCCTTATTGTTATGACTTAATAGCTAACCTTTTCTTTGTGTTTGTTCAGCAGCTCAACCCCTGTTGTTTTTAAATGTGCTACATAAATAAATGACTTGACTTGACTTGACTTGAATTGCCTTTGTTTTGGGCAGTGTGTAGTAGAAATTAAAATGCTTCTTATTGCAATGACAACCCCCTGTTTAGATGTGAACTGAAACATCAGAATGTGACCCACGCCTGGAGCTTGGTGGGTGTGTTTTTTGGTAATTATTATTGGTAGTTATGATGACATAGGGTGTGTTTGCGTGCGTGCGTGCGTGCGTGCGCGCGTGCGTGTGTGTGTGTGTGTGTGTGTGTGTGTATTTTGAGTAATACATGGTGAGTCTGTGTTTGGTGTGGAGAACTGACCTTTGCTGCAGAAAAAAAAATATGAGGTGACAAAGATGTGATGAGAGAGAAGTAGAGAGGTGAAAAAAGGTAGAGAGGTGGAGAAGGTAGTGACTGAAGAAGGAGATAAAAGTGTGGAGTGTGTGTGTGTGTGTGTGTGTGTGTGTGTGTGTGTGTGTGTGTGCTTTGTAATTTGTGTTTACTGTATTAAAATACATGAGTTCATGAGAAGAGAATGTTTGCTGTGCAGCAGCGCTAATTCCATGTTGTTTGGACCTGGCTACGGTCAGCCCCCTGTAAAACTACACGGAAAAAGCAGATGGGCATCTGATGGTCATTGAAGTTGGCAGAGTGTCTTAACTTGCAGGGCTTCCTTTGAGATGTCCAAGGCGAGGCTGGGCAGGGGTAGGTGCCCTGTCGGCAGGGAGCGAGTCAGAGAGAAGAGGAGAGAAGAGGAGAGGAGAGGAGAAGAGAGGGAAAAAGAGGAGAGAAGAGTTGAGAAGCTGACAGATGCAGAAAAGCCAACCCCAGAGAGGAGCTCTCGCTTCATCTACATCAACCTGAGAAATGAGGAAGAGAGGAGAGCAGGGGAAGAGAGGAGAGAAAAAGACCACAGAGGAGGATAGATAGATAGATAGATAGATAGATAGATAGATAGATGGATGGATAGATAGCTGGATAGAGAAATTGATAGATGGACAGATACATTATTGATGTCGATGGTAATTTGGGAGTGGAGATCATGCTGAAGGAAAGCACAGACTGAGGGAGGAAGTGGTATCTGTACGGAGAGAGGGAGGGAAGGAAGGGAGACCCACTAAATGAAATGAAAGAAACGGAACCTGCATGTGTGGAGGAGTAACACGCAGGTTGTCTGAAATAATGTAAGCTCCCTCTAGTCCGCCTGAAGTTCAGCTTGCTCCCCGTTTACTGAACACGGAGTCCTCTCAGCCCAGAAATAGGAAGGCTGATGAGTAGTTTGTCCACGTTGATGAATAGGTCCCTGAGGAGGACAGGAGTTGTGCATCCTAAATGGATCAATGATAGTAATTATAAAATATCCACATGCAGACATAATGTTAATTAAGTTACCAAGCTGCCATTACTGTGTTAGAACTATGCAATTAAGCAAAGTGGAACAAATTTCTTTGCAGTATTTAACAGCAGTTTTATTTTCTGCTCTCTTATAACCATACAATTAATCCTAATGTACACTTTGAGAACCTCAGGGTTCTGAAGAATAATGACATCACAGACAAACGAGTTCCAACTGAGATGATTTACCAGTTCCCCAGCGCCTACTGGAACATTTTACATTTTTAGAACTCTTCTTCTCTCTCCTAAAACTACCACAGCAATGCATTCTGGAAAATGTAGTGAAAGCCAGATTAAGCAAAAGGGAATGTTTGCACACCAGAGTAGCTCCCAGACTTTAATTTAAAAAATGTCAACGTTTCGACCATCTTGTTGTCTGAAGAAGACCCTGTCAGGTCGAAATGTTGACGTTTTTTTTTTTTAAGGAAAACTTTTTTAAGGAGCTACTCGTGTCTGCACGAGTAGCTCCCAAACTTTAATTAAAGAAAACGTCAACGTTTCGACCCGACAGCATCTTCGTGTTGCCTGAAATGGTTTTAATTAAAGTTTGGGAGCTACTCTGATGTGCAGACACTCTTTTTGCTTAAACTCGTATAGCCTACTTTGTCCTGCACCTGGCCTAAAGGTTGATTTATGCTTCTGCGTCGACGCCATGCAATAACTGACTACGCCATTGCCTCGACGCCGGTGTGACCCTTTCGAAGTTCAAAGTTTCGAAGTTTCGAAGAATATGTCTTCGAAATTATCTGCAAAGCTTATGTCAGTGAACTAGCTTATTGCTACTCCCCAAGTAGTTGGCTATCATCACACAGGGCGAGTCTACCAATCAGTTCTTGCGGTCTGTGTCGCCTTGAAGCGAGGTTAGAATCTTTTGGAGGTGCGTGTCGTGCGACGGTGGAGGGCTCGGATCGGGCAAGCTGCCAATTTGACACAGAAGCGTAAATAAACCTTAAAGATAGGTGGGATGTGCACACAACCACTCTACCAAACTTTGTGAAAGCAAGATTAACCGAAACCATTTTCAGTTCTCACACTTGCAATAACTACAACTCAAGCTTTAACGGTCTTTCTCTGTCACTCATATTTTACTCTGTGCTGCAGTCGCGCTATAGCAAGGGCTATGCGCTATAACTAGTGGCCTGATTTTGTCATCCTGAGATGTTGGCGAATCAGTCCCCTTTTCCCCTCACAGGGAAAACAGGAAGGGTGATGCCGGCGTTAGTCAGGAGTCAGAAGCATGACGTGGCGTGATGGCGGAAGGATGACTGACAGACAGACAGACGGACACAGCGGCCAATGGAGATGATGAATGATGACATCAGGCAACCAGATTAAGATGACATTGCCACAGACAGCAGGGCTCATGAGGTCAGGCAAGGGGATCACAAAACATAAACTCCACTGAGGATGCCCAAAGCACACACAAAAAAGTCATGCAAAGGGTGCAAACGTGATGAGATGTTTCATTCAATTCAATTCAATTCAATTCAATTAATTTCAATTTTATTTATATAACTATAGCACTGTAATGTAACAATATGGCAAATTAAAAGGCATTTCACAGATTGAACATGAAGCTTGATTCCACACTGCATTGATGCACTGGCTCCTCATACCATCCAAATCTAGCGTGCACGTTTGGCAGCAGGAGTGCATGCTGTTAAAGTGCACACTGAACTATACGCTACCGTGACAACAGCACTGGAACACACTAAGGAGTCATGCGTCTCTTGTCTCTTGGGCCCAAGACTTACAATGGTGACAGGGAGGAGACTGGGGAGTGTGTGTTTTTGTGTGTGTGTGTGTGTGTGTGTGTGTGTGTGGTGACTAGGGGGAGACTGAGGAGTGTGTGTTTGGGGGGTGGTTTGGTGTGGTGTGGGTGAGTGCTTTTTGGACAGGAGAGGACTGCCACTTTAAGGGCTCAGTCCTAGGAGGATGTGGCAGACAGCGTTTACAGACATAGAGAGGTTATGTGATTGGCTTTTATGATGGGGATTTCAATGATGTAACAGGAAACACATAGTGTTTGTCTAACATTAGCAGTGACATTGACATATGTATACACATGACATTACATCTCTTGGAGCCAGG
This sequence comes from Alosa alosa, assembly GCF_017589495.1. NCBI lineage: Eukaryota > Metazoa > Chordata > Actinopteri > Clupeiformes > Clupeidae > Alosa > Alosa alosa. The sequence goes on along the minus strand of NC_063190.1, from coordinate 19,211,308 downwards.
ATTGTTGATTCTTTTGAAGAACTTTTTTGATGACAGAAGTTGATGCAAGTGGTTTTATAATAATAATAGTTCAGAGCTCACAAGATGTTTGAGAAAACAGATGTTATCACGCTCCTATTATGGACAGAGTGGGAGTTTTGGCGCTTTAAGTGGCGGTGGGGTTGCAGAACTCGATGGCAAAAACATGTACGGCAGAGAGATAGGCCACTTAGCGGAGGTAAAACTATGGGGTTGGCAGGTCTCGGACTCAGAATTTTCTTTAAGTGATGACAGGCTGTCAAAGGTGGGGGTAAGGTAAGTGTTTCTCTGATTACACAAGATGACCGGGTGCATTGTTGTCCAGCACAGACAGCAGACGCAAGCAGGAACAGCAGCAGCAGCAGCAGCAGCAGCAGCAACAGAATTCTTTCAAGCGGATGAAGGGCTATCAGAGTTGCACTTGATTTGACACTCGGCTCAGGGAAATTGGGGGAGCTACCCTTTGCATGTCCCATGGGAGTGGAACATGGGTGTCAGAGGCATTTTGAAAGTGGGTGGGACATCTCAGTGGGGGTCCTCCCCCAGAAAAATGTTTTTTGGACTAGACGCAACTTCCTGAATTCTGGTACATTTTAACAGGTTATTTAGATACTTCTATATGACAAAATAAAGCTATTAATTCAATGACTAATTCGGAACCAGCGTTAATAACCTCATGGCAGAGCTAGTGAGCAGAGCTGAGCGGTGCGAATATCCTGCTCCTCGCTCAGGTGGCTATTCACTCGGCTGCTCCTCCGCTCAAATGCACGCCAAGCCGCTTTGCTCAATTTCGCTCTTCGCTCCACTTAAAAATCATCCCGCTCCAGTGAAATCGCTCCACGCTCGCTCCAGTTTAAAAGAGGGAGAAATAATCTACAAGCCGAATTGTCACCTTAGAAAACTTAAATAAGAGCAATAAGAGAAATAAGAGAACTAAGAGCAAGGGCAATGTCACTCATAGAACATTTTGTAAAAGATAATGCAACACCGACAGTGCAACAACGAACAAGCTAGCAGCAAGCAGATGCGACAATTAGTGGGGGGCCCTTAATACATCTGGGCCTAGGGGCCCGAAAGTTCATAATCCGTCCATGATTACATTCCAAAATGAATCTTTATTCACTGGAACAGTGTCACCACAGGGTTGTTCTTGCTCTACTAGTTTGTTAGTATCTAGTTGGTTTGTATGCTTGTAGGCCCTATTTGATTTTGATTTGATTTATTTCAGGATCAAGACAATAAATATACAGCAATCCAAAGGATGACATGCAAAAGTACAAACATTTCCAGCATGGTCCTTGGTGTTGAACACATGAAACAAATAGACAAGGAACAGACAATACTCAGACTGGGGGGTGGGGGACATATAACCAATAAATAAGAAAACACAACTGCAGAAAAAAATATCGAAATGATCAATACATATCCACCTTATTCCATAAAATCTGCTTTACCTGTCTTTTAAAAATCCCCCTTGATGCTAGGAGTTGTAGCAGTAGGCAAACTATTCCAAGCCATGATACCAGTATAAAAGAAATTATTTTTACCTGCATTATTAGTTCTAGGTACTAGGCAGGAGCGGATGCTAGCCCTGGTGTTATGCCTATGCTGTGTGTGGACCATGGTGACATTAGAGCCTAAATATTTGGGAGCCTGACCATTTACAATGTTAAACATATGATTAAGCTTAAATTGTTCAACTCTTAGATGCTTTTTTAAATTCCTCCCTACCAATATGAGTACGGGGGTGCTTGCAGCGTTTAGGCCCTATTACTTTAAGTTTTCTTTCTAAAATATTTAGCGACTCCATCTCCAATGAACTTACATGAATTGCCTCAGACTCGTGGTGTGGAGCGAAATTGGAGCGGAACAGAGCAGCCACAGCAGCCTAAATGTAGAACGGTCGCAGCCCCTTACTTGCAGAAACCTCAAAGCAAACGTGACATTTGGTGAAGTCAATTCTTCGCTATGTGATGACGCACCATTTTACTGTAGGCCGTCTCTATTCAGTTCACCAGTTGCTTACATTTTCAAAATCAAAGACTGGTTTGTGTTCTTTCTGGATTTAAATGGCATTCCGAAGGTCAATGAGAAAGTCCATGTTCCACAAGGTGCGTCTGGTGCTATTTTAAATAAATCATAAGGCCGCCTTGATTTGGAACTTGTGCGCTGTGTGTGTGACAGAAGCGGAATGGGAGAATGCGTGTTACAAACTGCGCGTAAAAAAAAAAAGCTTACGCAAACAGATGCTGAAAGACGGCAAAAGTGGGCGGGTCCAAACTAACAATTTTAAAAAGTGTATAATGGCTCCGACGCCCATCACACAGACGTGGAGACGAGACGTGTGTGGGTTTTGCATCAAGCATTAGGGAGGCCATCATGTAAGGGCTGTTGCCCTCTCTGACGTGTGGTGACTCATAGTGTACAGCTGAGAGTGCTTGTCTAATTGTCAAAGCCGTGGGTGGAGGTGGTTCATTTACCTGCAATCATTATACAAGTATCTTGTTTGTATGTATCATTTGTCGCATGACAGATATATACACTACTGTGCACATTTGAAACAATACTGTAGAGCAGTGGTTTTTAAATATTTTGTCTGGCGACGCCCAAAAAAACATGGGCCAAGGCTCGCGACCCCCTTCTCTCCAACCGGCGAAATTTGGTTTCAAAATGTTGCGAGATGGGCATTGGAAGCAGAGGCAGACATTTTTTTATCTTATAGGTAGGCTATGTCAACACCAAAGGCATTAATGTCAATTGCAGCCTTCGACAATCTGATTTATTACATCCAAAGGATAACTACTGTAGCACTCATACACAGTATAACTGGTGCACCTGCGGCATAGTGTTCTGTCACTAGTAAGCTTACGTGCAGCATCTTCAAGCTCATCATTGCAAGAGGCGCAGGTAGAGATTTGAGTTTGAGTTAACAGAGTATCCTCTTTCTGAGGAACATTACGGAAACACTGTGAATTGGAAGCCTGTATCTAATATCCCAGTTTCTAAAACAGTTGGTCTAAAAACCTTTAGAAAAAATGTCTTTATTTCAGACTGCAAATCATTTTGCGACCCCTCCGATATGTTTGGCGACCCCCAAGAACCACTGCTGGACTTCTCAACAACATACATAGTGAATACATAAACATGTTTAAAAATTCAGAAATATAGATATATTAATGCAGAAGAAAAACAGTGTCAAGGGACAAATGGCTAACATGTTTGCACAGTATTGTACATTTAATTTGCCATTGAGTCGACTCTCTGTCTTTTTGGATATCTGTCTCGTCTCTCATTTTCTTTCAAGTTCTGTTTTTTCATAATGATACTTTTGCGTGTAAATCAACTTATTTAATGCACATAAGTCCTTATTTCAACTTAGAAAATATTACAAAATGAATAAAGAAATGTATAGGACATCATTCAAAATCAATGTGTGTTAGAATGTTAGAATAATTGCCATAAAGAAGTAAAGCAGGTCCTTTAATTGGAACTGAAGTGTGACCCTTGCCTTGGTAGGCGATTCAAAACAAATAAACTGCAACTTTTACAGAGATTAATTAGTCATTTCCTGCAACCCCATCACATTCAGAAGATTTCCCAGAGTTCCACAGGGAGGGCCTGCAGCAGCCCACTCTCTCCTAATCACATCCTCTCTCACGCGCAGCTCGGAGAAGAGCCCAGGCCAAATGCAAACTAGTGGTGGCCGGGTTATTTTAAGAGATGGTGCATTATGTGGGCCACACTGCTGCTAAACACCTCCCCAGACATCAGACAAGCTACGGCGGGTTTAGATACACATCAGTCTAGCCGACTGTACGCAGCAGGCAAGCCAGGAGAAGATGCAGGAGACACAGCGGCAGTCACAGAAGAAGGGAAAATGAATTTTTCAGTAGTTTTATCCTTTCCTTTTACTGGAGTAATATTTTTATTATTTTTATTAAGGGTATCTCTACTTTCACTCGAGTACAGGATTTGTGTACTTCTTTGTCCACCCCTGATTAAAAGAAATAAACGAATTCACACCAATGCTGTTCATTGTCATCATTTAATTGAGGCTTGACATGAAATCAGAAAAACACAGGGGTTTGATTGGTATGGAGCGTGAAAATCTAGACAGCATGCCTGTGCAAGAGTATCAGTGATGGCTGACAAATTACAACTGAATGACACTGAGATGAACGTCCTGCTCCAGAACATAAAACAAACATCTCTCATTCTCTCTTCGTCAACAGCTCCACTTTTCGTGCCTTTTCCTGTGTTTCCAGAATAAAAGTCTTTTTTTTTGTGCATATTCCCTTTGTCCTCTGACGTAATACCCTGAAATCGCTAATCATACTGGTATTCAATACTCCACAGCGGGTCTGTGCAAAGCCAGCAGAGCTTCATCCACTGGCATTGTTACACACGAACATATTAAACCACGAAACAGGAGCATTACGCAAGAGCTGATTCCCCTGAAGTCACATGCCAAATAACATTCTGTTGTGTCTTTCCTTCCCAGTCCACATATCTGGAGTTGTTTTGCATTGTTGCAGTGTTTCCATTTTTATGAAGGTTTGTTTGTTCTTACAAATAATATGGCAAACATTACTTAACAACTTCTGAAATTTTCAGTTGAAACCCTGAGGCATGCATTGTTAATACTTGGTCCATGTAAGATTACCAGCAACATGTCTGGACCAGTTACGTAAATAGTTGCATATCTGGATGGACAGAGGCCTTGCAGTGTATGTAGTCAAATGTATTACCCTTTGTTACTAATTCAAGGGAAACATTCATCTGACTGTAAACAAAAACAAGAATGTTGCAGGGACTAGTATCTGTAAGTATGTTAACAAATATACCCTGTAAACAAAACCAGCTTCTTTGCAATTACTTGTAAAGACTAACAGGTATTACAAAAATAATGTAAAGCAAGCTGACATACAGCACTCGATTTGAGTTATGAATTGCAGGGTTTACTGCGCTTAAATTAAGTTTCATAGGCACCCAGTGCTCATTGAAAAACGTTTCTCGTCCTTCTTTTAAAGTACTTCCCCAAACATTCTGATGAGCCGCAAGTCTGAAGTTAAAAACCAGCCGGGATTTCAACTTAATCACCCTCCTTTATCCCAGCATGAACATCTATCATGGTCCTTGGGGTGCTCTGTCAATGTCGTTCCTACCAGATCCCATCATCAATGATATGCGAGTCAAATTAGCAAAAGGGTCATTTCTATCCTAACCTTGCTGCTTATTACAGGGTTTCAGGGTTTCTTTATTATTCGTTCACAGTACTCAAGGGGTTTGGGAGACAGATGTTATCAACTGTCAGTGAAGACTGACATTTATTCATTTAAAACAATCTGCCAAATAATTAGAACTTTCTACTGTGTTTAACTGTGAACTCTTGTTCTTTCTCTTTTTTCTCACCTCCGAGACACTTTCTGTTTGAGGCATTGTGCCTTTCACAAAGTGCAAATATGTGAGCAAGACTGAGGCAACAAATAAGAATAATTGGGAGTGGAAAATGTGAACATGAAGGACAGACTCCAGTCTCACTTTTTTGTGGGGACAGGATGCCCATTTTTGAGAAGCTAATTTGATCAACTAATTAAAATGTAAGAGATGACCTTGTCGTAAATGTCTCTCGTCTAAACAAAGAGTAAAGCCAGATGTCCTGGAAATAACCCAACTCATTATGAATTTCACCTAATGAACACAGATAAGATGCACTACAAACAATGCATTGCCTCTAGAAAATTATTAATTAAAATTATTCAAATGTAATTATTCATTTAAAGTACGGTGTGACCATGGCCTCATTAGGGCAGCCGTGGCCCACTGGTTAGCACTCTGGACTCTGGACTGGACCGGTTCGAGCCCCGACCAGTGGGCCGCGGCTGAAGTGCCCTTGAGCAAGGCACCTAACCCCTCACTGCTCCCCGAGCGCCACCGTTGAAGCAGGCAGCTCACTGCGCCGGGATTAGTGTGTGCTTCACCTCACTGTGTGCTGAGTGTGTTTCACTAATTCACAGATTGGGTTAAATGCAGAGACCAAATTTCCCTCACGGGATCAAAAAAGTATATATACTTATACTAATACTATATTTCTCTGTCAAATAATGGACTTGTGCAAGTAACATTTTTAAAATTAGAGTGATTCTCTTGAAAATCAAACTTTGACAGGGCATTATGTTAGACTCCACATCATGATAGGGAAAAAAAATCATCTGAACTTCCGAGTCTCTGAGACATCTGAAGATTGTTTTTTTTATCAAATGAGTTTGGTTTCAGGTCTCTTGGCAGCTATGCCTCTTCTCAGCATCTGTTAGTCTAATGAATGCAAATTTAACCAGCTAACGGTAGCACACTAGTGTGCGTGGGCAAATTTGATGAAATTCAGCATCATTTACTGGTGCCTAAAAAGGGGAAAAGCAAATATTGCCCTACAAAAATACAGTAAGTTGGTCTGGGTTGTCCCCATTGACAAATACACAATACACAACACACACACACACACACACACACACACACACACACACAGACACACACAAGTTTAAGAGATTTGGTGTCAAGAGTAGTGGGTTTGGCACTTTTTCACATGGGTCAGGTATAACAAGTACAGTAGACACAAGAGATGGTTGATATACAAGACTGGACTTAAGGCAGTGCATATGCATTTGAAAGAATTTATATCAATAATATATCTGTCTATTAACCGTTAACTGTCGATATCCTTTTCCATGTCAAGATTACTAAGATATCTACACAATAACAAGTCGGATGTCAGCAGCATCTAAACTGTGTGAGGTTGTTTCCCGTAAACGCAAACTCTAACATATGTACAGTACCATAAAATCTGAGAACATGAAAAGAGATACTTCATGAGTGCTGGATAAATCAAACAGGCACCAGGTCATTGGAGTCTGGGGCAATATTCACAAATGTAACAGTATTTTTGTCAGGTCATTATTTCCTGATTTCTTTTTCCAAGTTTCAGAAAAACACTACATTTCCCATGATTCATTCGTTGTTGTTGATGGCAGGCGAGGGCTTGCTCCTCATCCCATCCGTAGCTGCCCGCGAGGTCTCTGTGACGAAGAGGCGTGGTATCCACACGGATGTGACGATGCGCATGTACTCCCTGCGGAAGTTGCGGTTGAGCAGGCCGTAGATGATGGCGTTGAGGCAGCTATTGAAGTAGGCCATGAAGTAGCTGACCACGAAGAGCCACTCGGGGATGTGTGGTGCAATGCGGTGCGGGTCGATGGCCACGGCGAGCCCGATCAGGTTGAGTGGCGCCCAGCAGATGGCGAAGAGCACGAACACCACGAACATGGTGACGAAGTTGCGCAGGTCACTCGGGCGCAGGCGCGGACGTTCGTTGCTCTTCACCTTCCGACGCACCTGAATGACCAGGATCCAGATGCGCAGGTAGCAGTAGGTCACCACGGCAATGGGCACCAGGAAGTGTACCACCACCACGGCGATGGTGTACGAGGCGCTGGCCGTCTGCGCAAAGGTGCAAGAGTAGACGCGCGGGTCGTACTGCAGCGAGCCCACGAACAGGTTGGGCAGGATGGCCAGCACGGTCAGTGTCCACACCAGACCCACCAGCAGGAGCGTGTTGCGGTAGCTGTAGAGGCGCCCGTAGGCGAAGCTGTGGCAGATGTAGCAGTAGCGGTTGATGGCGATCGCTGTGATGTTGAAGATGGAGCCAATCACACTCAGGCCCATCAGGAAGCCACTCACCTGAGAGACAGGTAAGGACAGGAACGTCAGGAGAGAATATATAGTCAGAATGAGTAAAACAGGACAGGACAGTCAGGACAGGACAGGTAAGGACAGCACAGGACAGGACAGGTATGGACAGCACAGGACAGGTAAAAACAGGACAGATATGGACAGGACAGGTGAATACAGCACAGGTAACAACAGGAGAAGAGAGGACATGAACGGAGAGGACAGTTAGGACAGGAGAGGACAGGACAGGTGAAGACGGCACAAGTAAGGACAGCTCAGGTAAGGAAAGGAGAGGAGAGGTTAGTCAGGAGAGAACAAGACAGTAGAGAAGAGGACAAGAGAAGACAGGCCAGGACAGGTTGGGTTAGTGCTAGCTGTCACAACAGGTGTTTTAGGAACACCTCCCTTCATTCTGCTAATAGATAACTCAACACCTGCTGGCCCACCACCAAAGAGGAACCACACGGCTGTGCTGTGCTGTATGCACTAGTTGATGTGCTTTGTCAATCTCCTCTCTCTGCTTTTTCACTGAACTGAGCTACCATCTTACTGTACCAAAACAATCACCACCAACATGCATGTATTGCATGGAAATAAAACATTAAATGTTGTCAAGGTTAGAGCGACCTAGTGTACTATTGGAAAGGATAGCTCAGGTCAGATATACCTGAAGTGTGACTATAAAAGACAGTCTGTGTTCATTTGGGCAGGTGTACTATTACAGTAGAAAGGACAGTCTGGATTAATTTGGACTGATCTACTATTAACACTGACAGTCAAGGACGGGCAGGGAAAGTTTTACTTTTCTTTTAGAAAGGACACCATGACATAGATTTAGATACAGTGCTATGAGAATGGACAGCCAGGGTTTGATCTACCTGCAGTGTAAAAAGCAAGGACAAGCATGGTTAAATCAACCTGGTGTACAATTGGATCGAATCAGACGGGAAAGGGCACTGCAATATGCGTATGCATGCACTTGTTTAGTTCTCTCTTGATTTTGCTGTAATTAATATGCTGATACTTTATTCGTCCTATTTCTTTGTAGAAGACTTCAGACTCAAACATTTATAATTTATCCAAAGTGCCTTTGAATTTTTATATTGTCATTATTATTATTATTATTATTATTATTATTGGTAACACTTTACGGTAAGGGTACATTAATTATCATGAATTTATGCCTGAATTAATTCATGATTCATGCATCATTCCTTGTATCTCATGAATCATCAGGAATTTACACAAGTTCATAGTCTATCATGTGTGACCTCATGCATGAACAACAAATCAACTAAAGCATTAGGTATAGTGGGTACATCATTATATAAATGATGATTTATTAAGCATGATCATGATTATTTCTTTTTCTGCCAAACAAAATGTGTTCTTCATTATTCATGGAATTCAATTCAGGGCTAAAGTTAGGGTTGCCATAACTTAATAACATGTCTTTCATCCGTGTTAAAGAAGGACCTACAGTATTTACCACTTTAGCTGAGGGGGCACAAACATGACGAACTCATGAGAAACTAATGCTTAGTTAATGATGATATGCAAGCATGAGGTAATATGGATTCTTGTATGTTCCCCTTAAAAACTCAATGTCTTACAGGATAATTCATGTACAATAACCCTGAATTGAATTCCATGAGTAGTGATGACCACATACAGTCATGACTGAATTTGTTGGTATCCTTACAGATTATTGAGAGAATGCTTAATTTCTTCCTTAAAAGTAAAGAAAGTCAAAGCAATTGTCTCATGTAGGCCTATAGATGCATGCCTTTGGTATGAAACAGAGTTGTTTATTTTCTGTAGATATTCTAGAATGGCCCAGACAGATTTGTTGGTAGCCCTACAATAATGACAAGTTGCTGCATACCTTGCTGCAGCATTTAGCTTTATTATACTACTTGTTTTAACTGTATAGCCCACTTGTTCTTGGCTACATGATGTTGTGTATTGATGATGTGTGAAACGCTTGCCATAGGTTGCATCATGATAAATGTTGGTATATTTAACATGTTTCATACTATATACAATTCAATTTCAACAATGCATTTAAGTCGGTGCTTTACTGAAAACAATAAACAGTTTTCTTTTCTGTTTTTGTTGGGCTGAACCACGCGTAGGCGGGGGGGGGGGGTGACTTGATACATATTGGCGCGCGGTGTTGATGATCACATTTTCTCAGCGGATGTAGAGATGGAGGGCTATCAAACACAGTTCAGCTTGCATCAAGATGCCAAGCGATTGATAATGTCAGCTCGAGATCAGAACTTCAGATGCAGAGGGAGACATTGCTGCGTCCTGACCAGGTCCTGACACTTCTGACATGAGCATTACCAATGATCTTGAACCCTAGTAGCCTACAGGCCAGTGTAGGCTATTTGCTGTTGAAATTAATAAATGGGTAAACGGATAAATTAGGCTCACTGTTGTGTCTTCGTTTAGCTTAATGAAACCTAGTCTAGCGTAAAGCGTTAAATAAGCAATGTCAAAAAGTGCTTGGGGTAGCCTGTATAGCCCGGTATAGCCAAGACTGACGTCGATGGCAAAGCATTCTGCTTTGGGGAATTATTTGCTATGGCATGGCATGGCCATGGTATTCAAATATAGGCTACTGTAGATATGTTCAACATAGGCGGAAAGTTATGTTTAACGTGCCTTCTCCCAAAAAGTTTTAGTTATTAATCTCTAAAGTAATGAGTCAAAATCACAAACAACTTCAGGCGGCGCTCTCTTCCACCATCTAGCCTGGCCCAGCTAGAAGGTGTTCTCTCCCCGGTGCTCGTGGTTCAGTCCAACCACAAGGGCAAAAAATGGAAATTAGAAAATTGACGCATCATTTCAATTTTTAACTTCTGAACAGAAAACCGTAACTGTGCTCAATTGAAAATCAAAATAAGCAACAATAACCCATTTACTGTGCCGTCCTAAAGAATGGATAATGGATTTTTAAGCCTATTTTTATATGTTTTCATGTGAATTCTGCAAATAGAACATAGCACTGCAAAGCGTTACACGGACCATTTGACTCAAAATAAGTCAAAATCTTTTCAAAATCAAGACATAAAAACAAGTAAATGTATCTGCCAGTAGAGTAAGTCATTTTATCTTAATTTAAGATTGAAGACAATTTAAGGTAAATTTACTTACTCCACTGGCAGATACATTTACTTGTTTTTATGTCTTAATTTAAGAAGATTTTGACTTATTTTAAGTCAAATAATCTTACAAGAAAGCTCAAAGTAGTATCTTTATACTAAAAACAATACTAACTAGATTTTTTATCTTAATATAAGATTATAACACTTGGATATCATTATTTGCAAACCTAAACAATTGTACCCTAGACTAAGTTATGACCCTTGCCTTTTTTACCAGATACATCATATATATTAGTGATTTGAGGCTTAGAAAATATTGTGAGAGAAATGTCCTTTGGACTTATGAGACAAGGCTGGCACTTCTTTACAAGTCACATATACCGTATGTTCACAGACAAAAAAATTATCAAGAAAAGAATGCCATACTTGCCATGCTGCCATGGAGGACAAAGTGGGCAATACTGCAAAGAGGGTGAAACTACCTTTCATCAGAAAGCATTAATTGGAAGTGATTGCCTCTAAAAATTGTGCAACATCCTGTTAGGTGAAGGGTACCATCATTTCTGTCTATGCCATATTGAAAATATTCTGTTGAATGAGGAGTCAAAATCAAAGTCTAGTTTGCAGTAACATGGAATAAATAATGATGAATGCTGTTTACATTTAACAGTTCAAAGAAAGAAATTTGAGTTTTTCTTTCCTTGTGGGAGGGTAATGACAATTTCAGCCATGACTGCAGTTCATCTAGACCAGAGGTGTCAGACTCATATTAGGCAGTGGGCAGGATGTTGGAATGAGACCTTATGAGGGCCATCATTGTCATGGTCATTATCATGTTTCTGCATGGGTATCAAATTGTTGTTTGGTGACTCCTTCACTGCACCCACTTATGAGGAAATGTCAGGACATCCTTGCCATTGGGAGCAGGGTAGTTTATTGGTACGGGGGTGTGAATGACCTAAGGGGCTCTTAATGTGTGTTTTCATGATTTGCTGTGCTTGACTGTGACATGATGCTATACTGTTTGTGAGCTTGGTAGGACACTTAGTTTATCAATTCCTTGTGGGTTGTGGATTTTATGCTTGATGTCATTCACATGTGTGGTTATGATCTGCACTTTGGGTAATTAATTGATTGATTGTACCATTATCCTGACTCTCACTACAATGCCCTATCCTATCCTATGGGTGGACAACCCCTTGCTTCCCAGCTGAGCTGTATTACTGTCTCAAGCCCTGCCTCCCCTGACTAATTGAACAGACTATTTAAGACTGGTGATATGAGGGTGTAAAAAAAACACACGGCAGGGAAGCACTGTTCATAGCCCCAGGTCCCACATCTGCAGAACCGAGGAGAGTAGCCTATTACACCGGCTGGCCGTTCCGGAGATGAATGAACCGCCGGATATATATATCCTGAGTCGATCAGATACAACGCTCGCTATCCTCCTTCTAAATGAATGTGAAAACACCTGTGTGTGCGTGTGTACTGTACGTGTGTGTTTATATTCCGAGTTGATGTTGTGCTTCTGGTCGCCTCTGTGCCTGCCTCTCTACTCTTCGGCTGTGCCTGCAGTCTGCGGATCATCTGGTTTCCTCTCTCTGCCTTCAGTGCTGGTTGCGAGCGAGCTGTAGCCAGAAGTTAAAGATCGAACCCAGTTCAACACTCTCTAAACATAAACATAAGGAATGTGAGCATTACTGTCTGTGTGAGCACGTAGGATACATAATTTGGTCTTCTGAGCTCTCTGATCACTAATTGTCTGCCTCTCTTCTCCTCAGCCATCTCGCAGCAACAGTTTGGAAACTGGCAGCACCAAGTAGAGGCCATGCTATGAGCCCAGCCATTGTCTGATGCCCAACAGGCCGACTTTGTCTTCAGTGCCCTGGATGGAGAAGCGCGACGAGAAATTGCCTTGCTCGAACAAACCCAAAGAAACCGTGGCAACAAAATTTTACAAGCTTTAGAGCTGCCTTTTACAAATGCTGCCAGGCCCCTGATGAAGGCATAGGGGCATTTCTCTTGTTCCTGCGGGAATGCCACGCTAGATGGCATCAAGTGGAACCAGCAGCAGCAGGGGGAGAAGACTACTTAATGCTTGACCAGTTTGTCTTGGCCTTGCAGGAGGGTTCGGTGAGAGTGGAACTACAATGACATCTGCGAAGACATCCCCAACAAAGCTTCAAAGTGATTGCCACTGAGGCACAAGCTTTAGAGGAGGAGCTAGGTGAGTCCACGGATACTGTGCAAACTAATGCTATACGGTTCAACTCTGCCCTTCCAGAATCCTCTAGGGACCGGCTAAAGCGGGAAGAGAAGACCATGGACCAATGGAGGGAGACTAGAGCTACAACAGGACTTGGCAGACCAGGTCAAGGCCCTAGGAGCCCAGCTACTAGAGGAACTGCGCCCCGACCAGCTCCAATACCAACGGCAGCAGCCACCCTAGATAACACCCAAACCCGATCAGTACCCAAGCCAGGACCAGGTTTCTGGTGGGGACAGGGCAGCCAGAGCTCTTCCTCGCTACAGCTGGGGTGAGGAGGGGCGTCCCATATGCCTGGATTGTCGAGTGGCGGGACATGTACAGCGCCACTGCCCCCAACGCCAGCGACAGTCGGGTTTTCAACAGAGGACACCTGAAGACCCAGAGACCATCGAGGTGGTGGTCAGTAGTGTGTCCACAAACCCACAAGGTCAGCACCCTGCTTTGTCGATCCAAGGCGACGGTTCCGCGCACCGTTCACCAATTTCGATCATTTCTCGGCTTTGTGGGATATTATTCATTTGCGTTGCCTTCATTTCGTCTGCCTACAAATGTAGGTTTAACAAGCTGCAAAAACAAGCTTACACTGGGTGCAGCAAAAATCCCAGCTATCCACAAGTTTCTTGCGTCCCATGTCTAATTACAGTCATTTTAATTGGATAGCCTATATATTGTGCACTTAAAAGCCTAATACAGCATGTCCAATGATCATTATTTGTGTAGCCTAAAGTGATTCCTCAATATTGATTCGCATTGTTTATTATCACATATGAACATCACATTATAGCCTAGGACTTCGAGATACGGGGCAAACTTCTACCACCATTCCCAAAATGTTATCCCAAACAATGAGGTGAAGCACGTTCCCGAACAAGTTTTCCTCTGAAGGAATATCTAATCTTCATGAAAGCTAACCCTCTGGAGTTTCTTGTTTGTATCTAGATTACATGACAGCGACTGTCATAGAATTAAAGAAGCATTATTTCACATGAATCTGCTACTGTGCCTAAAAGTTTTCCAAAAAGGACACTGAGCAAAATGCTTGGTATTCCCACACAAATAAATTTGTGAAAAATCCATATTTTACAATGATCTACTTTTGAGTTACAGCTTCACAATACCTAGTTCCAGGTCTAAATTGTGTTTCAAGGCTACTTAGGTGACCTAGAGGGCCCAAATGTGAGCAGTTCCAGAGATGTATGTTACCGGCTGAAAGAAAACAACATTAATTCTTTACCAGTACATCACACAGTCACTCTGACTGTTTCAGAGAATTCTGCAGAGTCTCAGATTTTACCAGAAATGAAGCATTTGATGATGCGCCAAAGTATGAGGGAACAGACCTTGCACTGCGTGTCCCCCAGTGACCAGCCATCGTGGAAGATTGCATACAGCACCAATGGGTAGGGGTAGAAGGCCACCAGCAGATCAGCAAACGCCAGACTCACCACAAACACGTTACCTGGGAAAGGGTGTAGTTAGAGAGAGAGAGAGGAGAGAGAGAAAGGAGAGAGAAAGATAGAAAGAGAGGGAGAAAGGGCCAGACAGAAAGAGGACCATATTTTTTTATAACAAACTATCCATCCATAATAATACACTGGTAATGACTCTAAATGTCACTATGCATAATATGCAACTATATTTTTGCAAAATGTATACAAGGAAACTCTTTATATTGTCATTGAGACTGGTGAAGTGGTCTGTGAAATGTGACTGCTTTTCATGTCTCTGACCTCTAAGTAGGGTAATGTCTATGAGCCACTCGCTACAGTGATCTGCAAATATGTATTTAATATTACAAATAAGATAGCTAACAAGCAATTTGTTTGTACCGTTATTATATCTGCCCCTCTTATGGACACGCGCGTCTGTTCATTATGATTGTAGTAGTAGCAGTTCATCAGTGTCTGTGTGCTTGGACTGAGCCTAGGACTCAGTCAGCCAAAACGGGATAAAAATGCATTTGTCATGTGATTAAATACAAAAGAGTTTAGAGCCCCATTGGGAACAAATATAGTCAAACATTATTTGTGTGTACCATGAGTGGTTTAGAGAGAGAGAGAGAGAGAGAGAGAGAGAGAAAGAAATGCACAATTCCATTTCATTACGGCAAAATTGCTCTTCTTTTCCAACGTTTGTAATCAGAAACAAGCTTTGACTCTGTATTGATCTGCTCCGTTGCAAACACAAACACTGTGATCGTGAAGCGTGCTAAATCAGATTTTCTACTTTCTTGGGCCAGCGGGACTAATGGCCTAAACTCGTTATCTCCCCATTGGTGTTTTCACCCCTCCACTGACCACAGATCCATCAACAGCACTAGGCTTTCAAAGTAGAATGCATACTCTTAAAATGAATGTGTTGTCCCTATCTGGACATAGAGATGTGTTAAAAAACAACACAAGTTGTGTAATTTTCAACACATTTGTTGTAAGAGTGTATACAGTATTACAAAAGCAATGTGTTAGAAACAACACAAACAGTCTTGTCCCTATTTGAACATAGAGATGTGTTAACACACAAACACAAGTTATAAGAGTGCACGATTTTGGCAAGAGGCTGTTTGATGTTTGAGCTCAACAGCCAATCAAACTGCACCTTTTCTTACCACAGTGGTCCTGTGTTGATTGGTCGGTATGTTTGTTTGCTTCCCCTATACAGAACGAGAACCATGTACGTCACAAACACATTTTTATTTTTAACACACACACAGAAAGGGCATCTAAAGGACAGTTTACTACAGTTAACTTGAGGTTAAGGATAGGGTCCTACTGTAAGAATCCAAAGCACTTTTTTGTCAATTTTTTACTTCTCAGATTCCTCTAGCTGCCTGTCTAGCTTCACAGTGGGGGGCTAGTCATTGAACTTGAAAACCAGGGGATAACCTCCACCAGGGGAAGGGAGAGGGAGAGGGAGGATAAGTTATGGAGCTACAATTTGTAGTGGATTGGGACGGAACCAGACCTTTATTGTGGCCAAGAATAGTAAATCTAGGCATCCTGGCCACATAAAGGGGTCACAATCACACTCTAGAATGGACACATTAAAGGGACCCAAAACACAAGAGTCCAGGTTCAGCAGATGTGGCAGAGTGTAACACTAAGGCTGTTTGATCATACTTATTTAGTTCCAAATCAAGGGCTGGATCAATAACATTTTTGAGCTTGTTCCTTATGGTTCATTTCGTGTTCACATGGCAAAATCTAAAGCAGAACAAAACCTCTATACAAAACTCCATGTTCGATTAAACTACTCTCACATTGTTCAGATTGATGTTTTGATTTTTAGAGACATTCCAGACACAACCGAAACAAGCCCATTTGTTTTGTTCTGAAACACCTGGGTGCAATTGCTGTGCACGTGCACATACAGCCAAACAAACTGAACTGTGAAGGGAAATGCTCCACATTCTGACTAAGGGCTAGTCCACACGTACCAAACCCATCTTTTTTTTCCTCCGTCTTCCTTGGAACCGTATCAAGAATATTTGAGTCCAAACGGATCCATCTCAACACGACTCAACACGTTACTTCATATCCCAGGCCTATAGGTGGCACTGTTTCTGTTACAGAAATTGACCAAAGCTATACAAACAGACAGAATAAGCTATGACGAAAATGGCTAGTGCAAAGAAACCAGAATTGTTTGTGTGGACTGATGGTGTCAACTGTAGTCAACTGTAAAACTAATAAACTTCATTTTTACGGTTTGTGAAGGGTGCAGTCCCGTCCTTTATTTGGCTAACGCAGGTACAAATAATTTTCTTTACTTTTTTTGGTTGTAGGATAGTCCGCGGTTCACATTAGTTTTGGCTATCACCGCAAGTGCATAGGCTACTAAACGCTAGGCCTACCCAAGTTCTAGGCTATTCCGTCGCCACATTTATAATATTGCTATACTGTAATACCTTTTGTACCGTTAGTAACAGTCGATACTTTTGCCTGCATCAAATCGCGCATTCGCATTTAGTGCGCATCTACCATAGGCTTAACATGAGTTCTAAGCGTCTTTGTATGCTCATATCTGACTTCACTAGACTATGAATGCCTATTTATGTTGTAAGACATGTAAAATAAATAAATGACACCGGCACTATGCACAAATTAATTTAAACATACACCGCACTTCTCTAATAACTTCTGGCTAGTTCTCTCGCGTCACTGACAGTAGCTAGAATGCATCAAGAAAACACAGGGAAAACACTGTTCAGTCCACCAAGTCATGATAAGCTATTGACGCTGCGCAGCACCGGTTGTGATATTTATCCTACTGAGTGTAATCGTAGGTAATGTCATGTATAAAAACTAGTATTGTTAGGCAATACAATAAGTGTCAAGTCCAGGGCAGCTGAGGTGTGGCGATGACATCATCAATACACAAATATGCGGTTTCGCCGTCCAAACGAACCTCGCAAGGGCTACGGTTTCAGATTTTTCCACCCTGGGACCAGGTTTCAAAAAAGTGCGGTTTCGGGCAATGCGTTTACAGGATTCGTTTGTACGATCGGCCAAGACGATGCAAAACCTGTACGTTTAACCCACAAAGCGTCTCCGTGTGGATGGGGCCTAAACTGCTCCTGGTGTGAAAGCACCCCAAAGTGTAAAAGTTTACTTGTCACCCAGGGTGAAATTAAATACCTGTGCATGTATGTATTCCAAAAATGTTGCACCCTGGCTTGATGGTATATCTTAATATGTACAGTATACAAGAATAATGTAAAGATTCAACTGTAATAGCAACCGGTGTACTCAGCCCCGAAGCATCATCATTTTATTGATCACATTGTGAGGCTTGAAGTCTATCTGTAACTCTAAATTGTCAAAATGATGAAGACATACTTTGACACATTAGGCACAGTAAGAAGAACAGCACTGCCTGCCCTTTTAACAAATATTGTTTGAAAACAATGTGTGAATCATTAATGTCATGATGCGTTTGCTTTACTGTACTGTAGCCTACTTAAATAGTTTAGTTACTGGACCAAAGGCTCTGTAAAGTTAAGTGTGACAAAAGCGTTAGACTGACAGTTAGACTGAAAGTGTCAGACTTTCTTTGGCACACTTTATGATATTAATCTTTACTTCAGAGTAGATGAAAAGTTTTGGTTGATAAAACCACTCCGCAAACTTATAATGAATGAACTTTAGGCCTATGACATGTATTACTTTATCTCACAAGATCAATTATATAATTATTTTTTTTAATCATATACTTCTGTAGGAGACTGTTAGGCATTGTTAGTAAAAAAAGAAGTTTAGCTCATTTCTGAAGGTGAATCCTTCAGCCATCAGTACATGCTAATTGCTTCTACCCTGAGTATCTACAAGGTTGGATCAAAGCAGAGGAGCTACAGGAATATTGATGGGAATGTGAGACCTTAAGCTGTCAAAGTGATGTGCTTTTACCAGGAGAACGCTGATAGGGGAGTCAATAGGGGTATCTCCGAGAACAAGGCTGCTCCTCTGATCAGTTTGGAGGCTGCTACTCTCCCTGTCTTCTCCCTTCTTTCACAATCTCTTTCAATCAGCTCTGGATTACATTTCTATCTTAAACACATCCTGCAGTTTACTTGCGGTTAACGATTTGGTCCTTGATTAGAATCCAAAGTACTTTGTTGTAAATTTTTTACAAATCTCCACAGATTCCTCTAGCCGCCTGTCCAGCTCATAAAAAAACATGCACCATCCTGGCTCTGTAGTTGGGATATAAACCAAGTAAATTCTCATTGCCTCCTGCCTTCTCTCTGATTCTGCTTTAATCAGCTATGGATTACGATTCTGTCTGAGACCAGCTCTAACACAGCCTACAGTTTACTTGCAGTTAGCAATATGGTCCTTTATAAGAATCCAATGCACTTCCTTTTTTACAAAATTCTTCTCACATCCACTGCCTATCCAGAGTATGTGCTCCTGAAAACCCAGCACTCACCGTCCTGGATAGGAAGAAAACTAGGCAATACATTATTCTGTAATACTTTACTTGGATAATTGGCCCACAGAGACTTAACAGATCGTCTGTTAAGATTCAAGTTCAGTATGTAAAATTGATGTTGAACAATTACTGAACATCACCTTAACCAAATCCAACCCCTGGCCTTAACCGTAACCATAAAATGAAGTTAACAAATTGTCAACAGATAGTTTGTTGATAATCTGAGCATCTGTAGATACTGTAGTCTGGGGGCAGACTATCCAAAAGGACTATACAAAAGTGTGACTCATTATTCCAGTCAATCAGCAACCAGAGGCACTTGTGCTCCAACATTGTGCTCTTAGGACCACTAAAAGGAGAGTTGTATTTTTTTTTGCTTTTGTTCTCAAATCAATCAACAATCTTTTCCCAGCATCGAGGACAACACCTTTAACGCCGGACATGTCTTGTACTGACCATGGACCAGATTGGAAGTGGGCCAGACACCATTCAGAGTGTCATTGCTATTCATACTTTGCAGTCACGTGATTACCATGGATACCTGGCGGGCAAGAAACTAACAAAATAGTATTGGCTACATTTCAGCACTGGGCCTACATTAAATTATATCCTGTGGCCGTGTTGTTCAGATAGGCTAGTTAATCTAGCTATCTTGGTCATTGTAATACCCATCTTCTTTTTTTTTTCAGGACAGTCTGTGCTATACCCATATCTGAGAATGTATGATGTGATAATATTTGTCTTATGCAGCCTAATAGGGCCTATGTGTTGTCAGTCTTATATCAAGAAAAAATAACTCACATCTCATGATTTTTTTTCTTTATATTTTTCTGTTAATGTCACTACGAAGCATGCCAGTAGAAATTTAGGCTATATTCATATTTGTAGGTGATTGTCTGGAATCTGGCAATATGTGAACCATATGGTGGGATAGGCATTCTCTGGCTAAACAATTTACAAAAATGTTTGTAGGCTACTGACATAAATAGTTTACATGAGAATAGGCCTACATTATAATTTTGGCCCAAAGTTGGAGACCATGTAGAAATTTGTTGCAGTTTCAAAACCGGATTACTCAGGAACCGCTTGTTGTTGTAGGCCTACCGATGCTAGAGTTGTTACATAAGTTCATTGTTAATTTTCTCGCGAACCATTTATCACAGCAACTTGGCTCATCTTAGATTCCGGCCGTTCACGTGATATCTGCGTATTATAGGATGTATGCTGTTTGTGTGACGAGTAGCCTACTCCGCAATTTTAGTTTCACCTGGATTTGAGGAGCTGGCACGTTCGTGATGACGTTAGTTTAATAAATCCCCTGCACAAGTGGTTTCATTTCAAAGATTCTACCGCGCTGCTACTCCACTAACCGAAATAGCAGACCAGAAATATGGGCATTCTAGAATATCTCTAAGGTCTGAGCGCTTGCTTTGACCTATGTCGTGTTTATTTCTATGGTCTTTGACTAGCTTGAGACTGTGCGTGAAGGGTGCGCAACTGTACGTTTGGTCAGTGTTTTCTTTCTTTCTTTTATTCTAATTTCGGGTCTGTCAGTCACAGTGAAAACCGGGGACAGCTCCAGCCGGGGACAGATCACCGAAATCGGGGACTGTCCCCGGAAACCGGGGACGTACTGGTCACCCTACCTTACACCGCACAAAAAATGAAAGCCTACAAAAGTACAGATAGCTATCTTTTTTCAGGAGTGGATGGGTTAATAACGCTGTCGTATGGGAGGTGAAAAACAGGAATATCTTCATAAAAGGTGAGTGTTACTAGTTAGCTAGCTAACGTTACCAGTTTGCTAATGTTTGCATGTTTGTAGCTACAGTAGAAGCTATAAGTTACACAAAGTGACATCTGTTCCATCGTGTGATGAAGTCTTCATCTGAATATGTGCACCCTGTCTGCCGGCGAATGACAGCTTGATAAGTTGCAAACTGTATCATATATCCTCCTGAGAACCAATCCATAGACCTATGTCCTCTGTAGTGGACATAAGTTCTAGAAGCATACCCCTTTACCCCTTTGAGATATTCTATCAATTCCTGTGGTCTTTTAAAGAGGACATCCTGGGCTTTCTAATGATATATCATGTGATTGGCTGGGTTGCTGGGAACCTCCTCTTCCTGGTTCTCAAAAATGGTTGACATCAAAACAAGCACATTTTATGGAAGGAGGAGAGAAGTCTAATAGTGTCTTCTTATTAAGGGGGTCAGATTTGGAGCTCTCAGGTGATGAGTGAGTGAAACAGAGATGAGGACTATGAACCTGTGCCTCAAGAAGATAGCGAGGAAGAGTAAGACTAAAAAATGAATTATCGCAGATGAAAGAAAAACATGAAAATGAAATGAACAATCCAGAAAAAAGAAATACAACTGTCCAAAAAGGCAAATAAAGTAGTCTAGAAGGATAAATAACATTTTCCCTTATATTTGGTTAAGTTTACCCTTAATTTAATTCCACTAAAAGCATAATTTGTCCATTTTTGTCTATTTTCATGGCTACCTTTTCATAGTAAAACGGTCCTTTTGTCCACCACAGGGGACATGCTATAAAATTTAAAATAAAAATAAATTAAAAAAAATAAAAATTGTAAGATGTTTTTTTAATCCTAAATAGAAAGGAAATCACAAAAAAAAGAAATTGTTGGACACTTTTTTTTCTTGGTTCCCAGGAGGATATAGCAGGATGTCAACATTAGCCTACCTGCTTAGTGCTTATCCACTCCACATAGCATCAGACAACAGACAAGAGCAGTTGGGGCAGCGACATGCGTATAATCCTGTTAGCAATCTGTTAGGTTGTAATGTATTCTTCTCGTATCAAATCACGTACAGATGATAATGCGTTCTCGCCACCTACTGGCGAACGTGTAAGCACGTTTATGTTAAGATTACACGATTGACATGAAACATAACATCAGCGAATCATAAGTCTGAAATTATGCATGTCAACTGTCTCCATGACAGGAAAATGTATGACCGTCACTTAGAAGTGAAACCCAGCTGGACGCAGAGCTTGCAGTTCATCTGATTTGTCTACCCACGTGATGCCACATGTAAACATAATATTGTAGCAAAGTTGTCTCAGAATGGTTATATTGGTTACGCACCAAAACACACGAACGTCATTACACAGGCAACACAAGGGGGGGGGGGGGCGGGGGCACGCAAGATGGCGACCAATTCACACGCCTTGTGTTAAGCTCTGAAGAAGTTTAGGGTACTGTATGCTTTCTTTGTAAGTATGAATAGTCATATACCAGTCGGAAGGAATGCAAGATAAAGTAGAACTTAGTCAAGCTTAAGAAAGAACTAATTCAATGTTTGGACTGATTTAATATCGATAACAAACTTTTCGAATCTGACTGTCTAATGCTATGAACTGCTTTTGCTAACAAGCCCGCTAGCATAATTGAACAAGACTGGAGTAACAAGCCCGCCAACTTGCAGAGTAGACTTAGCCTAAATCGAGCATCGTCATGAAACGTAAGGAAGACAAGAAAGTAAAAGGGAATTTGCTAATGGATTTTGAGGAGGGAGAATCTGCATCAATATGCTCACCTCAAATTGAGACGCCTGTAGCAAGTCCGAACCACAAGAAAATTTGCATCGTCAACGAAAAAGAGGTATCTAATTCAGACATTATTAATATCTATCCATGATCTAGCCAGCAGATTCACGCAGATTCTAGCCACAAGATTGGCAAGAATACTGCGGACATTAAAGAAAACATGGAAGGCTTAGAACACTTAACAAAAACGACTGACGACAAAGTGCAAGCAGTTAAATTACGGCTGTCTGAGCAAGATATGAAAATTGAAGAAGCAGAACGCTACAGTCGACGTTGGAATCTAAGACTTCATAATCTCCCTGAAAAAACCAACGAAACTTCCGATGACTTAAGACAACAGATTTACTGGATTTTAGGGGAAATAGCTCCAGATGAAAAAAACAAGATGGATATCCTCATCGACACAATTCATAGAGTTGGAAACCATAGAGAAAATGGAGGTGCACGTCCTGTGTTAATCCAGTTCTCCTTGCGCACCTTCAGGCAGAAAATATGGAGAGCTTCACTGAAGGCCAAAGTGTTGGCAGATCACAACTTGTGTATGGCTGAGGATCTGACATATTGGGAGAGACAGTGTCGTAATAAACTTTGGCCTCTTGTTGACAAGGCACGTAAAGAGGGGGAAAAGACGACCTGGCGAGGACCTGATGTCATCATCGAGGGGAAAAGATTCACTGCAGAAACAATTAAAGAGCCTGTTTAATCAACCTTGTCTTTATAGGCTTTCTACTCTCTTCAATCGTTCTATTCACGAGTAGTCTTGTTTGACTCATGCAGGTTGGTTGAGTTGTTAAATGGAATATGTTCAGTTGTTAAATCTCATAAGTTGATTTGTTAAAATGATTAGGCTTAATTAATATAATAAGTCTTTTATATTCGGCTACTGATTTTTGCATTTTTTTTGCAAGAGCTAGCCAATTAGGCTACAGTCTTATCGTTTTTTTTTTCTTTTTCTAACACAGTACCTTATTTTTTATTTTATTTTTTCTATTTTTTTTTTTTAAGTTTGTTATGGCAGATTTTAAGTTCAGTTAATTAAAAATTATTTCACTCAATGTAAGAGGTATACGAAATAATATTAAGCACAAGGCAATATTCCTCTTTATCAGAAAAACAAATGGCAACATTATTTTCTTACAAGAATCACACTCATGCGAGAAAGACATTTCATTCTGGAAAGCTCAATGGGGAGATCAGGCTTATTTTTGTCATGCTTCAAATCATTCAGCAGGTGTTGCACTCATGTTTAACAGATTCTCAGGTGAAATCTTAGAGACAACCAAGTCCAATGAGGGTAGATGGATAATATCCGTAATTAATCGATAACTCTCTTTTCATATTATGTAATGTATATGGCCACAACGATTTTGCTCTGGCTAAAGTCATGTTCACTCAGATCCATTCTATGTTGTTGAATATACAGGGGAAATACCAAAATGCATACTGGGTTATAGGAGGTGATTTTAATGATGCTCCCAATGATTTGATGGATAGGATCCCAGAGAGAACTTCAAATAATCGTCTATTCAAACCCACTCTTTATTTAAGTGAAAAGCTATCTCTAGCAGATGTATGGCGGTTCTTTAACCCTGACAGTAAAGAATTTACTTGGTGTAATGTCAGGTGCACGCATCAATCTAGAATAGATTTATGGTTAACCTCGACATCTTGCCTGCAGTATGTTTCTGAAGTGTCTCACTCATATGCCCCAGTTGACTGGTTCCAAGACCATTGCTAAAAACATAAAAGGATACTGGAAGTTAAACTAGATGTACCGCATAGCGGTACAAAATATGACCGCCGCTCAGTCCTGTACATCCGTTCCGCGTAATAAATCACACTTCAATTTGTCTCCACATTTTACTCCATCCCCCACTCTTTAAAACTTTTGTGTATGCTTGTTTGGCATGCCTGAGTGTGTGTGTGCGGCTGCACAGAAAGTAGCCTACTGGTGCTAAAAAGGAGAATAGATTGTAGAATAGCCAAAGAAGATGTAGCATTGTTATAAAACCTTTAAAATCTCTAAACAATCACAAGTAGGGCAGTTCATCACAGTTCATCCATTGCAACTGGATTGATGAAAGGTCACTTACACCTGTAGGCTACATTGCATTTGGGAAAAGCAAAAGATATCAGCATAATGTTATTTATTTATGTATTTATAAACAAAAACATCTCTGTCAGTTCCATGCCGTTTTCAACAGCTATCAAAAACAAAGGTAATTTTTGGATGGATGGATTTTTTGTGAATGTTTCTTCTACATAAGATTTTAGTCATCTTTAGTTCATGTAATACTTTATTGTCAATGCACAAATTAAGTAACAGTAGTCTGAAACGTTATTGTTAATGCACAAATTAAGTAACAGTAGTCTGAAACGAAATGCTGTTTTACATCTAACCAGTGGTGCAAATAACTGACATGCCTTGATGAAATGCGTCGCTAGACTGTTCATACACATTTTAACGGGCCAAAGTTGAAGAGCTGTTGTCCGTTATTGTTCGTGCAAATATAGGCTGATTCATGTTCCCTTGCATTGTGTAACTGAGGTCCACGGCTAGTCTGGCTTTCACCAGACCAAGCTCAATCTTTTAAGAAATCAAAAAATAAATAGCGGGCAGATCAGGCTGGGTTCACCCAGCCTAGTCCATAGGCACCCGATATTGTTTAATTTTCCGATTGAGATATCCACGCTCTGCCTATTCTAAATGCAAAAATGCATCAGGGAGTTATGACAAAACTGTAACTAACAAAAGATCCTAAGAGAAAGCTGTTAGCTTCCCTAAGCTACAGATAGGCTTATAAGGTAGGCCTATTTACAACATAAATTGTCAATAGGCTATGCTGGCGACACAAATAAAATCTCCTTTGGAAACCAATGGCTTACGCCTTACAGTATCAAGCGGACTTAAACTGTCATATCGTGGCGAAAAGTTGTAATAACATTCACGCAGCTCCATGAGTCAAGGAAAGCGCGAATGAAGTAGCCACTTCTAAATGGGACCCACTACACAGTAGCTTAAGGTGTGTTGCTAAAGCAGCCATAATGAAATGAAGGTGTCATTGTTTGGATACTTCACACACACGTGCTTTTTAATTTCACAGACTACAACTACCAAGCTGTAATCAAAGCACATCGATTCCCCTCTCACACCCTGCACGCACTTAACAAAATAAACAGGCGTCTCAGTCTCACGCATGTATAGGCAAAACTGTATCAGACCGGTGTAACGTTGGTAAATCTTCCATTGCACAGAATGATTTTTGTAGCACGTGCAACAAATGACAGTCGAAAGATACAATTACAGTGCTGCTATCAATTTGCTTGGTATAACCGCATTTATAGTTTTCTACAAATGCAATCAATCAAATTGGCCTCCATCACTCAACCAACGCTAACGGTAACATTACCTAGGTCCTTATGATATTATAAGATTAACGTACTTGCAGTAAAAAACAAGCATGTCCGATAAACATTCTCAGATTTATTTCGGCTTCAAGAAGAAATGGAAATTACATTTCATGTGAACATCATCCTATCCTTATTAGACGTTCTTTGCGGTAAACTACACTCCTTGTATGAAGCGTCCATTGTTTTTCCAACCCACTTTTAACTTCCAACAAAATTACGTCTCATTGCAACGACGCGCCATCTAGTGGACAAACGACTACTTATCGCCAATACTGGAAATGCAGTCATGGTGATGATGAATATTTATTTTGGCTTTCTTTTAATCCTACTGAATTTGTAATTATGTATCGGCCGTTCTAATACCGATGGTATGTGGGCGCCTGTGTGTGTGTGCATGTGTATATGTGTGCATCGCCATCTACAGGCCAATGAGTGTACAGTCACTAAATATACACATAACCTACTTTTTTTTAGACCTCCCCATGGATGAAATTCTACGAAACTTGGCATACCCCCAGAGAATGCCAGGTCAATCATACATATACAATTTGGTGCAGTTCTGAACATCTTAACTGAAGATAGGGGCGATTAAAGCAGAATAATATTGCATTTTCATTTTTTACCGGGGGGGTGCAAATCACAAATGAGTAATTATGGGCCAGATTGATGTGGGCCCTTGAGACCAACATACCATAAAAGATTCTTCATCCTCAGTGCCACGGTTCAGGTAGTTATTTAGGAAAAACTGCTTTTTTTGCGGTTCGGGGGGCCCAGCACGGGGGGGGGGAGTGGAACGAAATTTTTCCGTAAAAGTCTAGTGGGGCTACATAACCACCAAATTTCATGTGCCCCGGTGGTACGGTGTCCCGGGTATCGTTGACCAAAAATTCAGGAAGTAGATGAAAAAAAAAAAAAAAACTTTGACAATCCCTATATGACCGCTTCGCTAGCGCCGGTCATAATAATAACTTAATTAAAGATAGGGATTTTCAGTCATCGGTTAAAATATTAGCCCAAGACATTTTCAACCGTAATGAATTAAATAGTATACAGTAATGGGAGTACTTTAAATTTAAGGTACGAGAAATTGCTATTAAGCGCAGTAAAGACATAAAAAAGGCTAGTAATCGAAGAGAAAGAGTATATATATAATAAAGAGAATAATTTGGAACCTTTATTGAATAAGGATAATCTGTCAGACTCATAATCTGTCAGGCTAGACTAATGCAACTTCAAATGGAAATAGATGATTTATATGTCAATGCAGCTAAAGGTGCCTTCATTCGATCAAGGGTGAGATGGTTAGAAAATGGTGAAAAGAACTCCAATTATTTTTTTGCATTGGAAAAGCGTAACCGAAAAAGGAATAGTATGTCTGATTTAAAAATAAATGATAACCTGAATACTAATCCCAAAGATATAGCCGATTACGTAAGCTCTTTTTACAGAGAACTTTATAAATCAAAATTTGAAACAGAACAATGTGAAGAATTCTTAAACAATATCAGAGAATTTATACATACTGTACCATCTCAGACCATTTCAGAATGAATTGCGACCAACCCATCTCAAATTCTGAGTTGCTGGAAGCACTAAATCATATGAAATCTGGTAAATCTCCAGGGATTGATGGTTTATCCACAGAGTTTTATGTTTTTTTCTGGGATATTATTGAATCTCCTATTATGAATATGTATAAAGAGTGTATTGATAATAAGGAAATGACAACAACAAACAAACAAGGATTGATTAACCTGATACCCAAACCTGACAAAGATACCCTGTATGTAGATGACTGGAGGCCCATAACACTTCTCAATATAGATTATAAACTTTTTGCACTTATTTTTGCCAGGCGTCTGAAGAGACCTTGGAGAAATAATAAGTGAAACTCAAACAGGCTACACTAAACGTCACATAAGTAACAATATAAGATTATTCATGGATTTGCTTGAGTATTCTGAGCATGTGAATGCAGAGGCAGTTATGATTTTCTTGACTTTTATAAAGCGTTTGACACAGTGGAACATCCTTTCATATTTAGAGCTTTGGAGTTGTTGGGATTCTGAGACTATTTTATCTCAGTTGTCAAAATGCTTTACAAAGATATCAATAGTAACTTAATAATCTATCCAACAACTTCCCAAAGGTTCCCTGTCAACAGAGCTGTGTGTCAAGGCTGCCCAATTTCACCCTTTCTTTTTTTGATTGCTGTGGAACTACTTTCATTAAAGGTTGTAAATAGCCCTAACATAAAAGGTCTATCTATATTTCAAAAAGAATTACGAATAACACAACTGGCAGATGACACTGCTTTGTTTCTAAAAGATAAATATCAAATTGGACCAGCCATAGAATTGATTAATGAATTCTACAAGGCTTCTGGTTTACATCTTAACGTAGGTAAATGTGAAATTTTAACATTGTATGATGCGGAAGAGAAAAGCATTTGTAATATACCGGTCAAGAAAACAATCAAATACTTGGGTATTGATGTGACAAAAGACATTGTAACAAGACAACAGATCAACTTCCTCCCCAGAATTAAAAAGGCGCAAAATATAATGAATATATGGCTTCAACATGATCTATCTATTCAAGGAAGAATTCTTTTAACCAAGGCTGAAGGTATTTCAAGACTGGTATATCCGGCTCTTTCCTTATTTGTTCAGGACTCAAACCTTAAAGAAATCATCAAAATGCTTGTTAATTTCACATGGAAAAATAAGAAACACTTACTTAAGGAAGATGTACTGTCAGGACCCAGAAAAGAAGGAGGATTTGAATTGTTAAATTTCATTGACTTAAATAATACATTTAAGGTTAAATGGGTAAAGGAATGTCTCAAAGCTCCACAATCAATTTGGTTTTTTATTCCATACAATATTTTTATGAGGTTAGGAGGTCTTCACTTCTTACTCTCTTGTAACTTTAGTCTCCCCAAACTCCCGATAAAACTCTCTAAATTTGATCAACAAGCTCTCTTAGCTTGGAAGTTATGTTACTCCCATAACTTTTCACCACATAAAACAATTATATGGAATAATGAAAACATAACAGTAAGTAATAAATCTTTATTTAAGCAAAATTGGATTGATAAAGGTGTTGTTTATGTTAATGATCTTTTTGACACTGATGGAACACTGCTGAGCTATGAACGATTCCTTGATACCAAATCTTTTCCAGTTACAAGTAGAGAATATAACTCTGTATTCAAAGCTATTCCTGTTGGCCTATCCTTTTTGATGAAATGTCACCTCAGCTATCAAGAATCGTTGAGACTTAACCCTCCTCTGATGATTAACGGTATTAACATTTTTAGTTCAGAATGCAACAACAAACATAACAACATACATTATGTGAAAAGAGACAATCTCCCCTAGAGGGAAAGACTACTGGAACAGTATATTTTCAGACTTTTGGTGGCAAACAGCCTGGTTGTTACCTCACAAATATTGCATAAATAATAAAATAAAAGAAATACATATTAGGATTCTTCATAATATTTACTCTACCAATGTTCATCTCTCCAAATTTTTAGATATTGATGATAAATGCACCTTTTGCAATACTGAGCCTGAGTCTTTGTCTCATGTGTTTTTTAGTTGCACACACTCAGTTAAGTTTTGGACTGGTTTGGAGAGATATATATTAAATAAATTGAATAAAAACATTGAAATAACATATAAGAATGTTATTTTGTACTTTAAGCACTCTGACCCTAATATCGATTTTATTTTAAACTTGTTTATTTTATTAGGGAAATTCCATATTCATAAATGCAGATGTATTAAAAAGCCCCCAAATCTGGAAGCTTTTATTTGTGAACTCAATATATACAAAAAGTGAGAAAACGATAAAGATTTACCGAAACCTTTTTAAAGAGGAATAAAGATAGCCTTTTTATGTATTTGTTTTTTGCCTTATTTCTTTATCATTATTTTGTTTTAATGTCTCATTCATGTATATTTTCTTTGTATTTTCTGTTGAGCATTCTTATGTTTATTCACTATTGAAGGTAACTGTGTTAATTTATCTCTGTACCTCACTTTGTTTCAATAAAATTGAATTGAAAAAAAAAAAAAAAAAAAAAAAAAAAACAGGCAACACAAAGGAGGTCAATTAAACAAGCAGGATACACAAACAGGGTAGTCACATACAATACACGGGGTAAACACACGAGGTACAACATAAAGAAAGACTATACCAGCTAACACATACATGACAAGGTAAACGCAATTACTCATACTAAAACCAACATTACACACACACACATACACTGCACAGCATTATGGGAGTTCAGTCATGAACCAGCTAGGCTCAGTTCACTACACAGCCCCCCCCGAGACTTAGTCTATGTCCCTTTGACTCAAGTCTTATCCTACGTCAGTCCATGAGCCTGGCTGGGACGCAACGCTGGCGTTGTGGGCGCCCCGCTGGCGGTGGCTTCCGGGGACGGGTGGCTTCCGGGGACGGCTGCACGGTGACCGGTGTTAGAGCAACAGCTCCATTGTCACCAAGGTCCACAGAATCAGTGTCCAAGTCTCCACGACCCTCAGCTGAGGCCCGGGGGTCGATACGGGGCCAGTCGATCGCGGTGGAAGCCACAACTCTCCGCCCGCTTAATCAGTCTCACACGATAGACCACGTCAGACAGCTTCTCTAAGACATCGCACGGCCCGACCCACTGGCTAGTGAGTTTCGGGGAAATGCCTTTCTTTCTCTCCGGGCAGTACACCCAAACTTTATCGCCGATTTCCCCACTCTGTGACTGGCAGTGGGCCCATGATATCGACGGCTACCCGCTCCATGGGAGCCCCTGCGTATTGCTGCAGCGGAGCGTGCGAGCGTCGTGTGGGGCCCTTCTTCGCTGTGCAGGCGTCACAGCAGTGAACATGCAGTTTAACGTCCAGCCTGCATCCCGGCCAAAAGAAGTGGCTTCTCAGCCCGGCCGAAGAGTTTTTGCAATGCGAAATAGGCAGCCCCCACTTCCCCATGTACCTGTTCCAGTATACGGGCTCGTAATCCAGCAGGAACCAGCAACTGGAAAATGTCAGATTGTCTATTGGGAGCTCTCCAGTGTCTATACAACAGTCCTTGACGTGCTACTATTCCCGGCCACTGTGAATAAATCGCTTTGGTCTCTGGATCGAGTGCTGATCGTCAGTCCATGGCGGTCGCTGACCGGCCCCGATCCATGACCACACTTTCGGTCGAGTGTGGCGTCCTCGATTCGCCTTCGGATCTCCTCCCTTGACATCCGTCCACCGGGCGACTGCTTGGCGTCCATGGCCCCAGCTGCGGCTCTGCAGTGCTGTGTTGTGGCGTTGGGCTGCGGTGCGCTGTCTCCGGTCTCTCGATCACTGTAGCTGGTAGCGGAAGGCGGCGAGACGACCTCGGGGTGCTGCTGGCGAGCAGTGGCCCTCTTGATGGCGCGGCGCTGGCGAGCGTTGAGTCTCTCGCTGGCGTGCTGCTGGCGAGCGTTGGCCCCCTCACTGGCGTGCTCTTGGTGAGCGTTGACCCTCTCATTGGCGCATGATGCAGCGGTGATGCAGCCTGTAGCTGACGAGAGGGCTCCGGTTGAGCCGCGGCCAGGCTCCTCTCCTCCCTCCGGTGGCAGTGCTGGCACTGGTCTGCTGCACACGGAGGCGACCCGCCCGGTGTCGAATCTCCATGTCGTAGTCCTGGAGCGCCTCCAGCCAGCGAGCCAGCTGGCCCTCTGGTTCTTTGAAGTTCAGCAGCCAGGTGAGCGATGCATGGTCCGTTCTCAGCAGGAACTGTTTCCCGTAGAGGTAGGTTCGGAAATGGCGCACTGCCACCACCACAGCCAACAGTTCTCTGCGGGGGTCGCTGATAGTAATTCTTCTTTTAAATGGATTTTCGGGTTTATAAGCGGCTGAAGTATGTGACCACCTGCTTTTATTTGTTATTATCGCCCTGCTTTCGCCTGCTTGAGAGGGGCGGCGCCCGGCATACGCCGCTGGCGCGCCGGTGTCCAGGATGAACGGCAGTTGAGGGTCAGGGAAAACGAGCACTGGGGCCTCACATAGCGCACACCGGTGAAGTCTGTTGCATGACACAGGATGTCGTCCAGGTAAACCACGCAGCATGTTCGTGGAATGCCCGCCAGGACACGCTCCATCTGCCGCTCAAAGTTCGCTGGCCCGTTGCATAGGCCGAACGGAAGTACCCGGAACTGCCACAGCCCTTGCCCGATGGTAAACGCTGTCTTCGGCCGAGCTTCCGGGGCTAGCTCAATCTGCCAGAGGCCACTGCGTAAGTCCAGCGAGCTAAACCAGCAGGAGCCGGCAATGCTGTCCAGCGCATCGTCAATGCGGGGGAGCGGGTAGGAGTCTTTCCGGGTTACCTGGTTGAGGCGCCTGTAGTCAACACAGAACCGCCACGAGCCGTCCTTCTTCCGGATGAGTACAGCAGGCGCAGTCCAGGGACTACTGCTTGGCTCTATCACTCCTGCCGCGGCCATTTCCTTGATCTTTTCTTCAGCTGCTTGTCGTTTGGTGAACAGTAAGCGATGAGGCTGAAGTCGGATGGGCCAGGCATTTCCGGTGTCGATATCGTGTTGGACCAGGCTCGTTCGGGTGCAGTCCTCATCTCTTGCGGCGAAGATGTCGGTGTACGCTGCTAGTAGTCTCCGCACCTGGCTACCCTGCGAGTTCACTTTCTGCGGACTTGTGTGGAGCGAGTTGGAGAGTTCTTCGTCGCGCCAGCTCTCCGCACTTCATGCTCTGTTTTCCCCGCCGTGTGCAACACTCACGGCTGCTTTCGTCCCCAAGTGTAGTGTGAACCGGGAAATGTCCACCACAGCCTCCCATTTCTCTAGCACGTCCAGGCGAGAATGCAATCATCCTGAATGCTAGCCAACCAAAGCCGGCGGCTCGCCGTCTCACCGTTGATGCACACGCACACCACTTTTTGTCCATACAGTTCCGCTCGCTCTCCGGTAACTGTTTTTGTTTTTTCCCAGCCTCTGGGTCTGGCTACCAGCGTGCGGGTAAGAGACCAAAGGCTACAAAGGCAGATGGTGGAGCCAGTATCGATCAAAGGCGACACCGAGTCCGTCTAGCGTGCAGTCCACATACAGTCCTCTGGTTTGGCGGAGCCGGCCCAGCCGTATGCAATCCATAGCCCCTCCCGCCGTGCCACCTTCTTCTAATAACTGGGGCGCGAGCGTGAGGGGTGCCGGGGCTGCTTCGATTGCGGTCCAGCTTACTTGCTCCGCCGGTGGCAGGTCTTCTAATACTTGTAGCGCTTCCCCCTCCAGAGCCAACGCCACCTGTACGCCCGTTCTCTCCGCCGACCAGCCATTCAGCTCTGCTGCCAGTCGGACCTGTACCAGGTATGTCGCCAGCGGCCTTTCGCCATTGTAGTGGGGCAACTTTACGCTGGGGCGCCCTTCTACCGGCGCCATTGCACCGGGGATCGCCCGGTTTCCATCGCTCCCGTGTGGAGCGGGTTCAAGTGGCGGGATGCTGCCATCAGCCCGGTTCGTTTCCTCCTGTGGCCGGGGGCGGGTCTCTTCGTCACGGTCACGCTGCAGGCTGGCTCCGTCTGCTGGGCCCAGCAGGTGGCCATGGGCGAGCGCGCTGTCGAAGAGCCGTCTTGGCAGGAAACTCATCATCGCCAGGGCATCAGTTGCAGCTTTCTCCTCCCTTCCAGTAGGGGTTGTCATCCCACTTCTGACACCAATGTAGCGATCTCACCCTCAGACAAGATTCACCTTTGGCCAGGACGGCCATTTATTGGAACAGGCAGACTCAGACACAATCAGACAACTAGGACAACTACATAGGGCAACACAGGGGTAGTCTCAGCCGCACATGTAACACACAATAAAGGTTTACCACACACATCAACACGAGGATAAACACATGAGGTACAACCAAAGAGACTAACACGCTAACAAATATACAACATGCTAAACGTAACTACAACTATTATAACCGACATTTACACATTCTAGCATTCACTCGCACTGCATTCTGGGAGACACTCATTCAACGTTAGACATGAACATCCACCGACGCTACATAACCCCCTCCCGAGCCATTGTCGTCCCCGGCAATGACAGCTCAGCTCACCGCTCGCGACTGCGTCGGTGTCAGTCCCAGTGCTTAGTCCAAGTGACCGGAAAGCCTCCGGCTGCAAATGGAGAGTCCAAGGCGGCCAGAGCTTCTCTGTAGACGTAGGATCCCCAGGCTGTCGGTGGCCTGCTCTTGGCCACTACGACCCCAGGCGATCAGTCTTTGGAGCAGCTCCCGTAGAAAGGCCCGGCATTCTCCAACGATAACCCCTCCCGACTGGAAGGGCTCTCGGCTACCTCTGTCACGTCAGTTCACCCCCGAACAAGCACCAGGACCGGCCAGACGTGGGTCGTGGTGTCGCTTGGGCCCTCGGTCTCCCGCCGTGCAGCTGCGCTACCAAACAGCAGCAAACAGTCCCACAGTGCGCAAACAGCAGCAAACAGTCCCACTGCAAGCCGAACCCCCGGATACGCTGGAACCCCTGGACGTTCGGTAGCCCCTTCTGGCTACTGTGACAGCTCGTGGCCGTTGCCACCTGTCCACAGTGTGCCGATCTCCAGGCGGTCAGCAGTCCACTTCGAGGTCCCTCCTCACGCTGCCCTCTTGTAGAACTTTTGTCGGCTGTCTCTCGAGCACAACGATGCTCCACTGTGGCGGGAAATGGAGACCCCGACCCTCCCAGCAGGCTTGGGACACACAGGAACTCACACACAAAACGTGAAAAACATTGCGCAGACTTGTATCGAACGTGCGCTCTTCAAACTTCAAACAGTCCACAAAACGATAGCTCCCAAGGCTCTACAGGTCGACGTTACCCTCTTGGTCACTAGCTGGAGCACCGCAAGCTCCCGAACTAGCAGCTATGACTCCATCACACTCTCGACTGGCAGCTGACGCTCTGGAAGTTCTTCAGTAGCTGGTGGTGTAAACCCGGCCGCTGTGGTCGTGTTCCAAGGTCGTCAGAGAGTTCGCGCTCTTTATGGATGAGATCCTCGGAGGACGGCAGCATCGACATCGGCGTCGAGCCGGGAACTTCTTGCCAGCCGTGGAAGACATCAGCCGGGGCTGCTTCCTCCAGCGCTGGCAGCTCTCGTCGCCTGTGCAGGGCTGGTCCTGCTGGTCGCCTGCACAGGTCCCGCACCAGGCCGGAAGGTCCTCCATCCTCCGCAGTGGCGAGCTGGCTAGTCCTTAAAAGGACCAATGGAACATCTGCTGAGGTTCGCCGCCATCTTGCTGGTCTGGTCTTCGGCCTTCTTCTCCATCTTGATCTGGCGTAGATCTTCGCGCCCTGGAGGGGCCCATCCCACTTCTGACACCAATGTAGCAAACTGCAAAGTTGTCTCAGAATGGTGTTATTGGTTACACACCAAAACACACGAACGTCATTACACAGGCAACACAAAGGAGGTCAATTAAACAAGCACGATACACAAACAGGGTAGTCACATACAATACACGGGGTAAACACATGAGGTACAACATAAAGAAAGACTATACCAGCTAACATATACATGACAAGGTAAACGCAATTACTCATACTGAAACCAACATCAACATTACACACACACACATACACTGCACAGCATTATGGGAGTTCAGTCATGATGAACCAGCTAGGCTCAGTTCACTACAATATGTTTAGGTTATATTATGGTAACCTAATTAAAAAAAGGAAAGAAATGTGTAGCTTTAAAATTATCTGTGGTAGGCTATTGTGCTTGTGAATGATATACTTTATCTAACTAAAACCTTTTTCTATGTTAGCTACATCATTCCTACAGCTTGAATGAATCACCTCTGACAGCTTAGGTTGCTGTGGAAAAGGAGGAACTGGTTCGATTTGGCCACTGCATCTGTATGGCCGGGTTAGGTGAAGTGTGCTCACATGTAGTGTACATCAGGAATCTGTAAGAGACTGTACATGCACAGAAGTTGTTTGCAGACTACTGATCTTAGTGTTTTGAATTGCAGTGTCTGCAAACAGGAATTGGCAAAACGCAAGCGTGCACAAAGAAAACAAATGAAAAGTGCTACATTTTGAATTGTACTGTTAGATAAACAAATACAGATTTATTCAATAAATAAATAAAATGCACATACATAGATAAATAAAACAGATGAATACAAATAAATACAATGCACAAAGGTATTTAAAGTGAAAATGTAATACATGTATTATTGTAATATATAAAATGTCATATATTCATTAATTATTATTATTTACAGTGTGTGTTTGTATAAATAAATCATTGCATATTTACATTGTATTATTGTAGTATTTAACCAGAAGGAATGATTGAGGGTGCTTATAGGTCGAATATGTTTGTGCTCTTGCTTCTAAGTCTTTGGGTTTTTCTATAAACTAATTATGCAGGCACATCTAGGGTAAGTTTGTCTAAATATCATGGGCATTGACAGCCGAAGCTCTTCTCTCTGTGGCCAAAATAGAAATGATGGGACAAGCTTTCCATGTCTTTCTCCCTCTTCCTCCTTTTGGTGGCAGGGGTGTGAGAGAAGACAGATGGATCAGGGGACAGCGGGTCATCAGATTTGGCACCTGGAATAATAAAATAAGATAATATAATAGATAAAACACGTTATTGCCACACAAGGTTTTGGGTATTTTCAACATTGAGTCCTGTAACGTTAGTTCCAGGTTTTTAGTAGTTATCAAGTCTGTTAGTGAGCTAGCTGCATATGGACTAAGATTAACTCCAAGGTAGCTAAATTGTGTGAAGCAGAAGTTTTTTAAAAAAAAAAATTATAATCGAGCAGTAATAATTCCTCTGTAAATAATCTAGCTCTACTGTTGGGTTATCTCTGGTTCTCATTGAAAACCATAGATATCACAAACTTCAAAACAACCTATCACACAACCTTTGTTGTTAGCAAAAGACAGCAGCTGTTAGCCTAGCTTAGACTCATAACACAAACAGCTGACTCGCGGAACCAGCTGGTGGTGTTGATTGACGAAACTACAGGGTAACTTAAGACATGATCATACACCCATTGTATTCAAACAAATGTTGAAATTACCTTTGATGAAATGGTCACTGCACAGACGTGTATACTGTGAAGGTTGCCAGGTCCCATTTCCTGAAACGATTGCACTGTCTGCCTGTATTCATAGTTGTCTTCTCTCTGAATTCTCCTTATCAGATGGGATCCGGTAAAAACATAACCCCGGCTTATCTCCTCGGCGGTTAGTGCATCCAATCACACAACAACTATCTGGCATGTTATTTATACCTCAAAACACCAACTTTTGCATAGTAAAACTGGCGACGTCCTGGCCAGATCCTAGACTAATTTACTGGATTTCATTGCTGGAGAACGACGTTCTTGCCCGCCAGCCAGTGATTGTGACGTCACGTGCAAAGTATGAATGGACCCTTTCAAGAGAGTTCCATTATCAGCATCATAGTTGGCCCCACAAGACTTCCTTTTTAACATTCCATATGTTATCTTAATGTAGAGGAAGTAGATTGGGGCCCAAATAGAACGTTCAAGCATTGTTTTTGTTTTTATTGATGAAATGGTCTATAGGGGATGATGGTAACCGTAGTAACAGTTCAGTCTCACAGCATAACAAATAACAAGAAGACATCCTGAGGTCCTTCATTTCTTTGATAAAGGGAAGAAGGAGAATAAAAGAATAGAAAACGCTCAATGGTTACACTCCTCTTCATTACGCTTAAATATTTCAAGAGCACTTATCTCTGGCTCATTTGCCCTGTCACGGACAACGGCCGCCATTAGATGCTTTGAGACGGGGGTGAGTTTTGCTGTTACACAGATTTATTATGGGCAGGCGGGGGAAAAAAAGAGAGAGGGAACAGGATGGAGGTTGCAAGGCTCCTCTCAGAAGATTTTCAGACCCACTCCAGCGTGTACTGTACTTCAAAGCAGAAGCCGGCACTCAGCACCGCCACCCCACACACACACACACACACACACACACACACACAACTTCACCCAAAGCGCCTCTGGATCTCGGGGAGATTGTTATGTAAGCTCTTCCTCTCCTCCCCACCTCTCCCCAACACACCACCACTTGAAATT
This sequence comes from Alosa alosa, assembly GCF_017589495.1. Taxonomy (NCBI): domain Eukaryota; kingdom Metazoa; phylum Chordata; class Actinopteri; order Clupeiformes; family Clupeidae; genus Alosa; species Alosa alosa. Next base: position 19,173,164 of record NC_063190.1, on the reverse strand, counting down.
ATCACACTGCATTTATAATATGGTAGATTGCAAAATGAATTCAACTTGTATCTAGATGCTGCTCTCTCTCCTTCCTCTGGAACCATTTAAATTACGCTGGACGAGTCGGGCTCCGGTTGCTAGTAGGAGAGGTGAGTAGTTTCTCACACCGTCTCGCTCTCAAACACGGCCATCTGCCCACTCTGCTGCGGACCGTCAACTGTTTCACTGCAATTTAGAGAGAACAAGCCCGGACCCAACCTGGTCTTGTCTCATTAGGTGGTCGAGGCACTACACACACACACACACACAGAGACACAGACACACACACAGAGACACACACACATACTCACACTCATGCCAGCAGGTGTGTGGTGGTGGCGCCTCACCAGAGGGCAAGGATTTTTGTGTTTCCCTGACTGTCGAGGTGTGGTCAAAACAAGTCAATAAAAACCTGTCAACTCCAGTGCCTCCCAAGATTGTACATCAAAACTATCTCCTGTGTTGGATACACACACACACACACAAGGGATTTCAGTATTGCTCTCCTTAAGTGACTTTTGACAATTTATTGTCCACTCAAATGACTTCTCCACATTCAATTGGCAAGCTAAAAAAATTCTAGCTGTGGCAAAAAATAAACAGTATCTACAGTTTAATACCGTTTCAATCTCAACAGGACAGGAAGCCCGGTCAAATCTGGCCCTATTGCTCACAGGTAAAGGTACAAGTTCAAATGGACATATCTCTTTTATTTCACTACATTGCATCATTATATCTCATATATCATCGAGCTTCACATCATGTACTGTAAGTGTGACGAAGTGCAAGTTGTGACACAATATAATTATGTGAATTGTTCTCTTAGCATTTATACCATGACCTGATCATAAACAGTCACAGCGATGAAAATGACCAATACTTTGTTGGTATTTGGTGGTTGAAAGTCCATCATGAGTGTGGTGGGGTATGGGGATGGATCTGTGATGCCAGGCTGCTGAGCCTTCCAGAGGTGTCGTGGGCCTAATTCAGTTAAATACAGGTGTGAAGGAAGGTGTCTGCCTGTATGATAAGCCCAGTGAAATGCTCTTGAAGACTGTTCATTTGGTGATGTTTTTTTCTGCTCATAAAGGTTGCTTTGTTGGTGATTTTTTATTTTGGGGCAGTTCCAGCATTATGGATGAGACAATTGGACTCATATTGGTAAACAAAATGCCTTAGAGTGGGGGCAAAATTAGTATCAGTGAATTAATTTGCATAACTTTTAATGTAACCTCTGTCCTCTGAATACTGAGAAATCCTCAGATTTCATATAATCAATTTCATCCTAAGAATACAAGGCATTTTATTAGCGTTATGGATGTGACATGAAATGGACACACTTTTGTGAGAGATTACAGGTTTTCTACAAACTCTGTGAATTTTTAAGGAAACTGCTGAAACTATGAGATATGTAGCATGAAGGAGACTTGAATGAACACAAAAAGTGTGTTTTTGAAACTATGTGTCATTTTCGTAATGCATTATAGGAAAAACTGGCGTTATGGATGTGACGGTTTCATGTTATGGATGTGACTTGTCTGAACCAGTCAAGGCAAGCACACACACACATAAACTCATACAGACAGGCAAGCACACACACACCCACCCACATGAATGCAGACACATAAACACACATACACAGGCACGCATACGCATGTACGCATGCAAACACACACACACACACACACACACACAAACACAGGCACGCATACACACATGCACACACACAGACACACACACACTTATGAAACAGGGCCTGTAGGTGACTCCACTGTAGCAGGCACCCATTTTGGTCCCAGGCCATAGTTCCTTATGTACACAGCATCTCCAGGACTGAACCTTCTCAGCCGGGTTGTTTTGTCATGGTTTTCTTTCTGGTGCAACTGTCTTTGTTCTATCTTGGACTTGATATCCGGCTTCAGTAGATCAAAAGCTGATCTGAGCCTTCTGTTCATCAGCATTTCTGCTGGCGACAGCCCTGTTGTTGCTTGGGGTGTGATGCACGTCATCTCAAAACCAGGCCATTTTCGTGGGTCTATCACTAGGTGGCAGTCTCGCCAGGTCTCGCTGATCACTTCCCGGAAAGTTTACAGGCAACACTTCATATTTCATGAAAGACGTTATATCTCCATTTCTAGAAAAAAACAGCGATTTTGATGAAAACTAGCCACTGTTTAACTTGATTTCTTGATTTCTCAGGAACAGAGGCGTGTAGAAATACACGGTTTTCACCCACTGAGAGCTTAAAGTCTCACCTTTTAAACGAGCCATTGTATGTGTTCATAGCTATAACACAGAATATGCTGTGGCTGTACAAAAATCATCAACAATGGTCTAGATTGCTGGCACTCTAGGACAAAGCTTCCGAAAACAGCTTGGCATTCAATGAGTTAAAAGTCTGCACGGCACGTTCCGCCAACCCATTGGAGGACGGATGAAACGGGGCAGATGTTACGTGCTGGATCCCGTTTTGTGTCATGAACTGCTTGAAATCTGAGCTTGTGAAACAGCTACCGTTATCAGACACTACTATCTGTGGAAGTCCTTGTGCTGCGAAACTGTGACGCAACTTTTCAATTGTTAGCCATTTGTGGGGTAAACATCAATCCACTTTGAATGAGCATCAAAAATTATCAAAAACATTCTTCCCAAAAGTACAAATGCCTCTTCCTGCTTGGTTGTCCACACCCATTTCTCATCTTTCCTAAGTAGCAGGTGCATGGGCGCTAGCATCGTGGATAGGTTGGGTAAGAAACGGTTGTAATAGTTCAGGAGCCCCAGGTAAGCTTTTAGCTCTGTAATGTTTGACGGGGATGGAGCTTCGCTGATGGCCTTGACCTTTGACTCCATAGGTTGCAAACCCTGTGCATTTACCTTGTGGCCCAGGTAGCAGACTTCGTCCTTCAACAGCTCACATTTGGTCCGTTTCAACCGTAACCCGGCCCCCTCCAATCGACTCAGCACTTCAGCACAAGTTCTTCAGGTGTGCCTGGACATTCATGCCCGTGACGAAGATGTCGTCCAGGTACACAGCAACCATCGGTATCCCCTGCAGCAGGTTCTCCATTGTCCTTTGGAACACGGCTGGTGCTGAGGAAACTACGTAAGGTAGGCGGTTGTAAGTGAAAAGACCTTTGTGCGTGTTCACGGTAAGGTATTTCTTCGAGGCCTCATCAACAAGAATTTGGGCATATGCATGGCTCATGTCTAATTTAGAAAACTGTTGCCCTCCAGATAATATGGCAAAGAGGTCTTCAATTTTGGGGATTGGATACTGCTCTAACAAAGATACGTGGTTCACAGTAAGCTTGTAATCACCGCACAGCCTAATTGAGCCATCAGGCTTCAATATAGGCACCACTGGGCAGGCCCAGTCAGAATGTTTAACTGGCGTAATAATTAGCTCCTTTACTAGGCGGTTAATCTCAGCCTCCACTTTAGGACGCATTGCGAAAGGAATTTGTCTTGGGCGAAAAATACCTGGGTGTGGCCCCTGGTGTGACGTGGATGGTGGCTTTGACTCCTTTTAAAGTCCCTAGCTCATCTTTAAAAACATCTTCGTGCCGCGCAAACAACCTGTTCCAATATCAGCTTTCCACCTCATGATGCACTCACATTATGGATTTCAGTCCAATTCAGCTTTAGTTGCTCTAGCCAGCTCCTGCCTAACAAACTGGGTCCAGTGCCGTTCACTATGTACAGAGGCAAGGTCTTTTGATGTTTTTGACAATTCACAGTCACATCAGCTACACCGAGCACCTTTATGGCTTCCCCTGTATATGTTTTTAATTTGAGGTGGGCCCTACTACAGGCTTCTTTGCATTTCTCCACTGTGCGTTGAATTTTGACTCATTCATTAACGTGATGCTACAACCAGTGTCCAGTTCAAATTTCACATTTTCTCCGTGAACCTGTAGCTCTAAGGTAAACGGTTTCACTTTTGCAGGAGCATCCTGCATGTTGTACATAGAAAACGCCTGTTCTACTGTATGTCCTCCCTTTCATCTGATTCATCCATATCAGCGGTCACATGATGAGAACGACTGTTGTAGCTGGGAGCCCTGCTTTGAGTCCAATTCCTACCTCTTTTTTCATTGTTTTGTTTACTTTCACTTTGCTTGTTCCTATTCCTGCAAGCGTGCCCAATATGGCCTATTTTCTCACATGAATGGCATTTTTCTTGCTTGAAACGGCATGCAGCAGGATTGTGTCCGCCATTACATCTATAGTAGGATTTCCCTTCCTCTGCTGTTTTATCTTCACTTCGTTTGAATGGCTTTCCTATTTTCCCTGTCTCTCGTATGCTGTTGCATGATGATTTTCCTTGCATTTCCTGTGTATTTTTGTATGCCGACTCCATCACTAAAGCAATATTCAGTGCTTTTTCAAACGTAAGGTTTGTTTCCGCTAATAGCCTTCTTCGTATTGGCTCATCGTTTATCCCACACACTAGTCGGTCACGCAGCATTTGTGATAATGTCTTGCCATAATTGCAATCCTGTGCTAGCTTTCGAAGTTGGGCAACAAAATCACCTACAGACTCATTTGGCTGTCTCATACGCCAGTCAAACTTAAAACGCGGCATAATTTCGCTGGGCCGTGGGTTAAAATGTTTTTTAAGCAAAGTCACCAGTTCGTCAAAAGATCGGTCTCCTGGCTTGTCAGGACTCACCAAATTTCTCATCAAACTGTAGGTTTGCGCGCCAACCAGCTAATGAGGACAGACTTCTGTTTCACTGGATCATCAATGCTGTTCGCGGCAAAGAAATGCTGTAGGATTTCAACATATTCCTCCCATTTTTGTGTGTTGTGGTCGTATGCCACCAGTGTCCCTATGGTCGCTGCCATCTAATTTCCTTGTCTTGCTAGCTTTGCTCCGCTTAGCCGTTTCCCTCCCTCGTACCTGCAACAAAGTTGGTTATATCTCTGTGATCTTTCCTCTGGAACTCGTCTTCCTTAAGTCCTCGTCGCCAATATGTAATATCTTGACTACACAAAATGACACGCACAATGGTGGAAATCTTAGTTGTTGTATTAGCGAACGTCATCAGCACATTACACAGCCTGGGGTCATCTTCTTCTGGTTCAGAACGACAACACATCAGTAGCATACCGTGCTATTCAAGCTATAGTGCCACCTAGTGTACTTGTTAGCCCTCAGAAAACACTTGCCCATTGTTGGATAATTTTCGTTGGGGAAGTGCTGTGTTGGGTGCACTCACATGTTTAGTTCTCTGTAGATACATGTACATGCATAGCCTACATATGTTGGAGACTAGTGCACTGCTGGCAGAGGCCTCACACACGTTCCGTAAACAGTATTTTTTTGTTTGCAATAACAGTTTATCAGATAATGCAGAATCCATGTCTTGGTAACTTTTACAAAATCAAAAAAGTCTACCAGTGTTTTAGCCGAAAATAGCAGAGCTACGCAAACATACCAGTGCACAATGGTGTAGGGCACGTGCATAGAACAGGGGTTCTCGATTTGGTTTTGGTACCAGGGTTTTTCTGAGGACCCCCATTCAATTGTATCTTGATGATGTGGACTGACAGTTAAGTTACACAACAGTAGGAATGGTTAATTTTGACCTGAGTGAAGTGATTAGTACTGTAGATGCAATAGTCTGGAAACCCTTATTTGTTTTTTCCATACTTATCTAGACCTGGAAATTACTCAAATCAAATTCCATACTTTTCCAGGTTTTCCATACTGCGTAGGAACCCTGTCAATAAAGTATATCTATCTATCTATCTAAATGCAGTACCTACTAATAGCACTAGACATATAACACCTCTCGTGTATATCTGAAACAAAAAAAAATGATGCATCTCTGTGATGAAGCATGAAATCAGGTAAGCTCCTGCATGACTAATTTGTAGAAAATGTTGACCTAAAATGATGATCAGAGGTTATGTTTTTTTTGGTTATAGCTTTCTATCTTTCTGCACTGTGATAGAATACGTGTTTTCTGAGATGAATTAATCATAATGAAGACTTTTTGCTATGCCTCTGCAGTGTGCAATGTGAAAATATTTTTTTTTTCTTTTTCCAGTCTGAAGAGCACTGATTTTCTCCTGTCAGATTGTTTTTGTGGGCCTACCACCCCTTATTCCCTCCTTTCCCGTTTTTTTTTTCTTTCTCAGACACCACTTGTGTCTACACCTGCTTTCAGTGCTCCGGTGCATACATGGAGCTGTCACCGCACCTGCATGTCAACTACTACTCAGAGTGGCTTAGTAAGTGGAGAGAGAGAGAGAGAGAGAGAGACAGTGGGGAGAAAGAGAGAGGGAGAGAGAGGGGGTGGTAAAGGGAGCGAGAGGGAGAGAGGGAGAAAGAAAGGAGAGAGAGAAGAGAGGGGAAAGCAAAGAGGCTAAGGGGAGTGAGAGACAGAGTAGGGAGAAAGAGAGAGAGAGGAGATAGTGGAGAGAGGGGGGAATGAAGAAGGTAAGGGGAGCGAGAGAGAGAGAGAGAGAGAGAGCAGGGGGAGAAAAGGGAGAGAGGTTGAGACAGGAGAGAGAGAGAGGAGGAGAGGAAGGAGCAAGATATTGTTTGAGAAGGACAGGAGGAAGGGAATAGGCAAGAGGGAGAGAGAGGGAAAGACAAAAGATGAGAGAGAGGAAAAGAGAGAAGAGATTAGCGAGAGAGAGAGAGTGGGGAAGAGGAAGGAGAGGGAGGGGCAAAAGAAACAGGAAAGAGAGGAGAAGAGACAAGAGAATGAGAGGGAGGGAAGAGAACAGAAGAGGATGAGGAGGAAGGGGGGGGGTGGAGGAGTCACACTGTGAGCTCAGGGGAACCTCTGACATGCAGAACCGCAACAGAACACAAAACACAGCTACACTCTGCCTCTGGTGAACCCTCAAGAAAGATTGCAACATTTGTTCCTACACACACACACAAACACACACACACAAGCACACACACACACGTACACGTACTGTACAAAACAATGAAGTGGCAATGTGTACATTTTAAATGTGTGAAGTTTATTTATGTTGGAGTTGAGTACTTAGTTAAGAGTACGGAGATATGAACTGTTACTACAATAGAGAAAAAAATAGAGGTTCATGTACTATGAATCATAGTCATCATTGTGTTATGCTTCATACAAATAAAATGGTTTCAATTAAGTTTTTCACATCAATCTGTACACAAAACAAAACAGGTCTCTGGGGTGTTGTGTTCATTTATTAAAAAAAAAAAGATATTCAATTTACATAAGCATTCGGAACCCTGCAATGACAGCCACAAGTCTTCTTGGAATGATCATATAGGCTTGTCACACCTTTTTCTCGGAGGTAAGCCAAAATTGTATGGGGAGAAGTGGCAAATAACAAAGTAAAGGTTAGTCCAGAGATGCTCTGTTGGATTCAGGTCACTACAGGGCATTCACAGGACTCTTCCTGAAGCCACTCCTGTGTTTCCTTGGTGACTTTTCCTGAAGCCAGTCCTGTGTTTCCTTGGTGGTATGCTTCAGCTTGCTGTCTGGTTAAAATGTGCATCCTCACCCCAGCTTGAGACCCTGAGCGCTTACTCAGCCTGAGTGAAAAGGTTTTTACTCATTTTTACGATTACTCTATTTTTTTTTTTTTTTGCATCCATCGTTCCCTCCAGACTACACTCCCAAGTCCCTGTCCCCTTAAGTCCCAGTACACAGAAGTCCCAGTACCCAGAATAAAACATCCCTGCAGCATGATGCTGCCACCACCACTGAGTGTGACTGTGGGGATGAAATTAATGAGGTGATGCTCAGTGCCTGATGTCCTCCATACATGCTGTTGGGAAATGCAGCCAAATAGTTGAGTTAGTAGGATTGCTTCATCCGATCAGACGACTTTGATTCTCTTGGTCTGAGAGTCGTTCAGGTGATTTTTGGCAGTTCCAGTGGGCTGTCAGGTGCCTGTCAGTGAGGACTGGATTCCAGCTGGCCTCTCTAATATGCTGACTGACAGAGTGCTGTACAGATGGCTATCCTTCTCTAAGGTTCTCACTTAAAGTTCTTTTTAAAACTTTTTTAACCAACGAAGCGTCTGTGGGGCGATTAAAAAAGTTTTAAAAAGAACTGTAAATGCTATCCTTTATTCATCAAGTTTATATTGATGCTCAGGAGGATTAAGCACCAGCTGAACCTAACTTAAAGGAAAACTCCGGCAATTTTTCACATAGATCTCTGTTTCTCAGTCACTGAGTACTGTTGGTACGAAAAAAAACAGTGCTACCTAGCTCGAGTTGCCAACAGCTAGAGTAGCCAAGCAGCTTTTTCATTTATTTGTTTGTACCGACAGGACATGGTGTTGAGCATGTTAGTCCAGTTTTTTTTCTTGTCTAAGGTTCTCCCTTCTCCACAAAGGAACTCTCGGTCTCCTTCATAATGACAAATAGGGTTTTGGTTACTTGTCTAATCAAGAAACGTTGTCCCCAATTGCTAAGTTTGGCTAGGTGGCCGGAACTAGAAAGACAGTTGGTGGTTCCAAATCTCTTCCATTTAAGACTGAAGGAGGCTACCGTGTTCTTGGGAACTCTCATGTATCCTTCCTCGGTCTTGACACAATCTTGCTTCCCAGGTCTATGGACAACTCTCTCAACCTCATGGATTCCACATTGACGTACACTATCAATTATGACATCTCATATACACAGATGTGTGCCTCTCCTAATTATATCCATCTCAATTAAGAACAGGTAGATGCCAATAAAGTTGTAGAAGTACCTGAAGGACCATTACAGGGGTGCATACATTGGCGCCGACATGACAGTGCTGATACATCCCTAGTGGAAATGTCGTTTGCCCCCGTACACCGGCGACTCAAATCACTCGGCTACCGAGAAAGAGCACAAAAAAAAAAAACAGGCACCGACAAAAATAGACATGAATCACAATCTACACGAAGGTGGCGGCAGAGTTTGATGCTGGTGTGTGGGGTTGTATTGAGAATAATGGGATTTAAGTAATCGAATCTCGAAAGCAGAATGTACCGCACTCAGGTCAGTGCCAATAAGCGCTGCCCCTTAAAAGGCTTTCTACCAGAGAAAATTAGAGAACACCAACAACAGCAGAAAACTTTTTTCTACTTTGAAGTCTCTTCTGTATCCTCCACCACTGCCACCAACTACTTCACTGGCCACAGATCACTATGCAACATTTTCCACTGGAAAAGTTAAGATTAGTGCCCAGTTGGATGAGCCTTTAAAAAAGGACATTGCCTTTTGTAGACATGGCATGATCGTTGGACTCTCCTTATACTGAGGAAGAAGTTATACCGGAGACTTTCTAATGAGGAGACACAACACTCAAAGAATCCTCTGAACTGCATGTTCGTAACACCAATATGGCAGTTGTCTACACATATCTCGCACCTTCCTTTATACCTCCCCCATTCAATTGAATAGGAAAATAGCTGCCCGTTAACTGTCCAGATGTGTTACAAGATGGCCACTGAGTGGGGGGACCTGCCTATAAGGACTTTGGTTTTACTTCTTCAATGAAATCGTCCAACAATATGCCCTCTGGATGTCACTCTATCCATCACTCTGCAATCCATCACACTACCTATTTTGTTAGCAGTCACACATGTTATAAAATCCTTACTCAGTTCTGGAAAAGGTCCTTTTTGTTTCAAATAAATAAGGATTACACCTTTGCTTAAGAAAAGTACACTCAATTCAGCGGATGTGAACAACTATACACCTGTTCTTCCCTTCTTCCCTTCTTCAAAGGTTCTTGAGAAAGTAGTGTTAAAGCAAGTTTCTGATTTCCTACAGTATCTCCGAGCCACCTCCTAATCAGTCTGGTTTGAAAAGCGGTCATTCAACTGAAACTGCTCTTTTGTCTCTGACTGAAGCCTTTGGCACAGTGAACCATGACATTCTCCACTCTACATTATATGACCTAACCATTTCTGGGAAAGCTCTTAAAGGTACACTAATGCAAGATATTTACCTTAATATAACCTCTATGAAGCCAATTTGATGAAAAACAAACTAACAAAAGTAATAGGAGAGTCGTTCACCTACTGTAGCATAGCCATAGAGCATAGTCATAGCGGGTCACTACCGTAAGAGCCAGCAATGCAAGCAATCAAGATGGAGACATCTTGCGAGAATCGTGAAACATACTGAAACATAAGTAGATACAACTCTTCAGTGTTGTGCCAGTTCACAGCTTTTCTGAACTAGTTCAAGTTCAGTTCATACATGCTCAAAGTGAACAGTTCACGTTCAAAGTTCACAATTTTAATTCTGAACTAGTTCAAAGTTCAGTTCATTTTACTTTTTTCGTGAGATATTTAAGTAAATACTTTTTTTCACACTACGAGCTAGAAATCACTATACGTTCTTTGAAGCTGCTCATTAGACATTTTGCTCATGACACTGCAATTATGGGTTTCTTACCAGGTGATGAAACTTGCAGCAGTACAGACAAGGTAGACCAGTTCTATACTCGGCGCTCTCGTCGTTGCCTGCTACGCGGCGTTGCTATGCCTACCCCGCTCTGCTGCAATTCATTACGGGTAACGTTGTGCGGAAGCCAGTATGCTATTCAACTATTCTCAGCCGGACACTACGTTGGCCGCAATGCATTGCGCACACATGTCAAAAACCATTTCTGTCTGGTGATACATGATTTAAGCGGCACCAGCGAGAATACAGGAGGGAGGAACTTTCTCTCGTTGCGTTTCAAAAGAGAAAACAGATGTCACTCAGTTAACAAATTCCAACGTTCATTTACAGTGATGTCTGCCGTTCATGACACATAATGTGAACTAATTCACGTTCAAGTTCTTTATTAAAAAATGTGTTGCGTTCAGTTCAACGTTCACGAAAAAATGAGCGTGTTCAATGAACGCGTTCTTTTGAACTCGTTCACGCACAACACTGCAACTCTTTGGAGATAGTTTTTGCCTGTTGTTAGTCCTTTGCCTCCACAACAAAAGCATTTTCACTGTGTACAAGGGGAACAAAATAGAAGTAGGCTATTTGTAATGGCAAAGTAAAATTTAATATATTGCAACTCTGGGGGGAGCTCTAGAGTGCCAAAAATACCTGCATAATATACCTTTAAACTATACCTTGAAACTGCATAATATACCTTTAATTGGTTTGCATCCTACCTACCTAATGCTCATTCAGTGTGTCTTGGCAAAGACAGGTATCAACGTCTTATGACTTCACGACAGGTGTACCTCAGGGATCAGTCCTTGGACCAACTCTGTTCTCCATTTACAGTACATCAATTCCTAAAGTGAGATTATTCGCTCTCACTGATTTACCTATCACTGTTATGCGGATGAAACTCAACTTTACTAATCTTTCCCACCTGATGATCTTACTATCTCTGCTTGGTTTTCGGTATGCCTCAGAGATATTTCGACACCTCTTCAAAACTGGGCTTCTGGTACTCCCAGTTTATATAGCTATTCCCCAACAGATTAGCATCCAGCTTTGGTTCAACTTCACTGACTCCAGCTAAAATGGCATGTAACTTAGGTGTCACCGTTGATGACCGACTAAATTTCTCTTTATCTAATGCAATATGCCACATGATTTGTAAAGGCCGTGGTTCTTTCCAAACCAGACTATTGCAATGCATTGTTAGCTGGCCTACCTGTGTAGTGAGACCATTAGATGATTAAAAATGCAGCAGTATGTTTAATCAGTAAAAGAACACACATATAAGTCCTCTGTTACTCTTCATTGGCTTCCTATATAGCAGCCAGAATAAAATTCAAATCCTTCACTCTGGCCTACAGGACACTTACTGGATATGCACCTTGTTATCTTAATTCCATGATCCAGCTCTACATCCCCTCGCCCATTGCGGTCCTCTGATGAGCGTCTGCTGTGTCAACCTTCCATCAACACTAAGAGGTCACAGTCATGACTCTATTCTTCTGTGATCCCTTATTGGTAAAATGGTCTGCCGCTCTTTGTTGTAACGACAGCTTCGGGATCTACAAAAAAGTGTCTAAATAATCATCTGTTTACCTTGTATTTAATCAATTTAAAGGAGAATTCCGGTGTGATTTTGACCTAAAGTGTGTTGAAACATGATACCGAGTGTGAACGTATGTCTCATACTGCACTCCAAAATCTGGCGCTAGTTAGCCGATGCTACCAACAGCTTTTTCAATGGTGGTGCTTCGGCATCGGGCTAGCAATGCAAATAAATCACTGTTTTACACCATTTACGAGGCTCGATGTATCTCCACACTTAATTTGTAGACTTCCGAGGGCCCTGACATTTAAAACGAGACATTGAGAACTTTGAAAAGCACTGGTAGTTTACTTACAAAACGATTTATACAGACAGTATCTTCACGAAGTTTAGCGTTTGCAGCCATCTTGAATTTAGTCACGATAAGTCGAAATAATGAAAGTAAGAATGAACAGGTATGATAAGGGATCAGATTCCAAAAATAATTCAGTGGAAATGCATGGATTCCAGTTTCTTCCAGTAGCAGCAACTGGAATCCATGCATTTCCACGGAATTATTTTGTGAAATATTTATAAAATATATATAATAATATAATATTATTAAAACAGTGATTTATTTGCATGGCTAGCCCGATGCCGAAGCACCACCATTGAAAAAGCTGTTGGTAGCATCGGCTAACTAACTAGCCAGAGATTTTGGAGTGCAGGGGACAAGCCGAGATGGGCTATGAGACATCCGTTCACACTCGGTATCATGTTTCAACACACTTTAGGTCAATATCACACCGGAATTCTCCTTTAACTAATTTTACTGAGTTGTGGTTTGTGTACTGTATGTTTATGATTATTGTCATTATTCTGTTAAATGTTATTTAGTCGGCTACTATTGGTAGTTTTATTTAGGCTATATGACTGCTTTAAAATGTTTGTTTATGTAATGTTTATTGATGTCATTGTAAGTCCTTTAGACAAATGCATCTGCTAAAAACCATAAACATAACCATAACCATAAACATTACATATTCCATTCATTCATTTAGCTGACACTTTTATCCATAGCGACTTACAGAAGAGTACTGACAATCAAGATACAGTGCAAAAGGAGACCTTAGACAAGAGCAGTCTTCTCATGCCTTGTAGATTTGTCCTCAAAACAACAAACTAGGGAAAACTCTAACGTTCCAAATGCACAGTGTACATATGCTGATACAGTGTGCAATAGAAGACAACTTGAGTGGTAACCCTTCACATTTCTCCCCCCATCTGTTAAGGTTCCTTAAACTAATCTCTTCGTCAACTCTTGTTGCATCACCTCTTCTGACAGTGTCCCCTCTAAGGGCTGTAATCTCTCTCTCTCTCAGTTTCCTGAGTCTCTGGCTAGCTGGCTCTCTCTGCATGGTGCTCTGTGTTCTGACCTGGTAATCACGGCGCAACACGCTAGCATCCACCCCTCAATACAGTGCAGCTCGCTCAAGGGCATCTCAACTGATGAGCTCTACTCACCCGCCAATCACCCTCCAACTGTCTGTGTGCTTACCATAGACTGTAAAAAATACTTACGTAATGCTGGAACCAATAGCCAAAGAACACTTCAGATCATGCACACAAGCCCTGGGAGCGGTGGTCTTACTGTTGGATTAACCGAGGTTATCCAACAACTGACAGATGTCACTTAGAGATGTTTGAAACTTCATTAAAAGAGGGTATTTACAACACACAGGTGATGAGTTTGATGGGTGTCCTTCACAAACAGGTGCTGGGTGGGGGGGGGGGGTTGTTTGGTCTCTTAGGCTACAGTAATTAAGGTTGATCTTTCGCCAAAGTCAATTGAGGAAACAAAGATTTTCCACTTTCCTTCATGCCAGACATTCAATATTCTGATTACAGTATTTAATTTCATAAAGTGGCAAAGCTATTTTAACTACACAAGTGCATGCACTCACACACACACACACACACAGAGAAAAAGAGAGAAGGAGAGAGATAGAGAGAGAGATCAAAAGAGAAAAGAGAGAGAGAGATTTTTTTCTCCATTGCTACTGTGTGTTAGTGTGTGTGTGTTGGGGGTGAAGGTGGAGGGTGTGTGTGTGTGTGTGTGTGTGTGTGTGTGTGTGTGTGTGTGTGTGTGTGTGTTCTTTTCTCTCGTCTATTTTTATTTTTATTATTTCCACTATTTTTATAATTATTATTACTAGTTTATATACGGCAAAGTATCAAAACCAGAAAAAGTATAATGTGAACTCTACGCCTACTCAAACAAGGGAAATACACTGAAAAGGCAGTAACAAGATTAGGGAAAAATGTGCTGTAGCAGTCCCAGATTAGGACAAAAAAAGCATTATCAGTCTTATGAGACGCTGTTACCCTTTTGCTATATCGGTGAATGACAATGACAGTGGAGCACAGGGAGAGCTGGCACCTAGATATACACGCTATTGAGATATAGAGGAATTGTCTATCAGACAATGCTTGTGGCTCTTTAAAGCAGACAGGCGGGCGTCTTTCTTCAACGGCACTGGCTTTGACGCCTGGTACACGCCATCAAAAACGGGGGGGCCGGAGGGTAATCCCTACGAACACAACAGATATTCAGAAACATGCACACACAAACACATACACACACACACACACACACACACACACATACGCAAACACACACACAGGGCACACTGCAGCATAACAAAGACATAGACATAGAATCTACTTTACATAATGAGACTGTACAGATACAAATAGACACACACACACACACACACACACACACACAAATACTCAATCTCAAATAAGCACACGCACACACAAACCCTTATATGCACTCACACACAGACTCTCTAACATGCATCCAGACACACACAAGCAGGAATGCACATGCATAAACACACACACACACACACACACACACACACACACACACACACATACCCTCACATGCAAACGGATGTAATTAAGCTATGTTTTAATACCAGAGCACCGTGTGAAATCATAACCATATCATTCCCTCATTCCCAATTACACTGGTCATCTTACAGAAGAGCTGTGTATTAAGTCGCTCCAATGTCATCAGCATCAGGGATTTTACTGTATTGGGTCCTGTGTGTCTGTGTATAGTGCCTTCTGTACTAAGGCTACTTAATTTGTTTCTCCATTTGGTTGATCTTATATATTCTATATAATTATTTGTGTTAGGCATTAATGACTCTTGTCTGCAAAGAAAGCTATATAAATAAAGCTTATTTACTTACTTAAAGGGGAAGTTCTGTATTCTTCAACGGAGAGTCTAAATTTTCATTTGGGATAAAATTATTTAGGAGTATAAGACTGGAATATGCATGCATAACTAAATTGCATATAGCCTTTGGGGGCTGCTTCGCTACATCAAAGCAAATCCCTGTTTAAGCCATTAACTACATACTTAAAAAACTAACTACTTAAAAAAATCATGGCATGTCTTTGCTACTATGGAGACAAAGTATTTTACCTTATGTGTAAAGAAACTAAAAATTGTGCAGTCAGTGCAGTTAACTTACTATTATTCCAGTCACCGCTATCTTGTGAGGAGAAAGTCTGTACAAGTTGATTATCGAACTCTCCTCCAGTTGTGTCTATTGACAGTAGCTTATACAGTATAAAGTATATTGCATTTGGTAATCGACTTGTCCGGACTCCACACAAGATGGCAATGACTTGAAGAAATAAAAGGTAATGCATTGACTGCACAAACTAGGGAGCCCCAAAGGGGACATGAACAAAAGAAAATTTAAGTTTAATTTGAATTTGCTCACATGAAACTTTCATGTGCTCACGCAAAACTTTCATGTGCTCAAGCGAAACTTTCATGTGCTCATGCGAAACTTTCATGTGCTCATGCGAAACTTTCATGTGCTCATGCGAAACTTTCATGTGAGCACATGAAAGTTTTCAAAAGACGAAAACTTTTTTCACATGAAACTTTCGTAAAAAGACGTGAAACTTTCGTGTGAGCACATGAAAGTTTAACGTGCGCACATGAAAGTTTCACGTGAGCACATGAAAGTTTCGCTTGAGCACATGAAACTAAACTTTAGATTTTATTTTGCTCATGTCCCCTTAGGGGCTCCATAACAAACAGTCCTATTTTATACCCTTTCTTTACACTTACCAAGGTAAAAAAAAAAAGTCATACTGTATGTTGTTATCATCTAAAAATAGACCGTAGGTTTAAAAATAGAGAACTTCTCCTTTAATTGAGGTTTCCTATTAGTTTTAACTTTGTGTAATTACATGATCTTACAGAATGGTCATATAGGTAGAGCTTCTGGATCTCCACCCACAACAAGGTGCTGATAAGTGGAAGGTAATTGATATGGAAATGTACTGTATCCAAAGCTGTAAGTTTAGCCTACATTAGATCAAAGCTATTCCATAAATAAATACAACTGCCAGCCTCTGGGAAAAGCTTGACATGAGCGCTAACTCATGTGGCTAAATGCTGACTGACTACAGGCATAATCTGTTAAACTCTGTAAGACATTTATTTGACCTTGTCACAAACTGTTTTTGAAACTGATGCACTTGACTTGAAACACATAGTGTTATGATAGACAATACAATCTAAAATCAGAAATGATGCACTTGGATGTATTTCCTAGAGTGCTGCAGCCATCTGTAAAAATCTGGTCTACTTCATCCACAGTGCAGTTGAAAGTTTGTTTGGACCCTGCATTGCGCAATTATATTTTCATTACAGACAGTTTATGGTTATTTAACAAGTCAAAAGGATCACATGAAAAGCACGCCTTCTTTTGAATGATTTTGAGTGATTAAATGAGTTTGGTGGGGAAAGTTTTGTGTTTTTTAAGCACAGAAATCGTAGTAGGCCTAATGATACCACTTTGCAGAAATAAGGAGGAGATTGATCAAGTGACTAAATACTTACCAGCATTTCTCAGCTTCCTATTGCGACAGACAGAGATAATGACCAGAAGATTCCCCAGGACGTCCACCACCGTGGTGAAGATCAGCACGCTGGCCAGCGCCGCTACAGCCCACGCGGGTCGCGAGCTCGAACCCAGCGCGCGTCCAACATGTCCCAGTTCCGTGCGGTTCTTCAGAAACGGGATGTTTTCTGGCATGCCGGAGTCCAGTTCATGTGTAAAGTTCTCCTCCGGAGAATTTGGTCAAGCGAACCCAATCATGAGCAATTCCTTGGACATGCGCCAATAAGGTTAAACGTATGCTCGATTCACAGTGAGGATCATGACGGAATTCTTCAGTCCGGCTGCAATTAAATACACTGAATGGGAGTTGCCGCGGAGTTGCGGATTACTGTCACATACCGCAAGTTTATCCACTAGTCTGACACGAACATTTCTTCGGATTGATTATGTAGCGTGAAAACAAATTCATGACATATTACCCAAATCCATTTAACGTCTGCGATCTCCGTGGCTCAGCTTCTCCACGGGTGAGCATGTTTATTCTCCTGTTTTCCTCACGCTCCGCTGGTTCTCAAATTGAGGAAGAATTAGATGTCTAGAATACACTTTCTCTCATGGCGGTGTTCTGCTATGAATGAGTAACGTGAGCTAAACTAAAATCTCAAATCCGACAGGCAAGCGCGAGCTTGGCGTTTCACCCAAGGACGAAGTCATAGACCACATTTAGCCTCCTTTATTCGGGAGCGAGACATTCGTTTGTCTTCTTTCGTCAATTCCAAAAAGCCCGGGTTGTTGCTTAATCCATAATGCTGTTGGCCATGCCACTCATGCACTTTATCTAACTGAAATATAATTTAAATTGTGCCTTTGCCACATGCAATAATTTACCGGCGTTGTGCTCTTCTGCATCTGGCAGTGGACTACTCAGCATATCCTATATGAAAGCATGCAAAGATGTCAATAAATTGGTCAAATTAATGCTTTGGGTAATTATCCAAGGTCAGCTCAGTTTAACTCGCAGTCATGTTAAAGTTAGGAGAATATCCAGGGACGCACTCAACGTTACCGGATTGGGCATATTTACGAGCAGAAGGACATCCCCACGTCTCCTTTGCATGTTTGAGCTGGACGAATGTCTCTCCGCTAATTCTCCAATAAGTCACTGTGACCACAAAGCCGCTCCGGCAGTCTGAGATGCTCTCCCGTAAGAGCTCTCTGGCTCTGAAAAGGCGGACGCATCTTGGCAAGGTGTTAAAAACAAAGGGGCGAAACCTCCGCAACTGACTTGCATCCAATGCCTTTCACCTTCATAGCGCATTGACATTCAGAGTCCGACTATATCATCTTCAAAAGACCTTCACAAAAATTGGAGAAAAAGTTGGCCCAAGTGTTTTGCCCACTCTCACAGGAATCTTATGCCAGCACAAACATGATTTTGTCTGCGCAACACTTTCGTTTGTCTATCCATATTTGGCACAATCTCCCAGAGGATTCACATGGGGTTTGTGTCAGCTTGTTTTTTTATGTGGGATGTTCAGGCTGTAATTGTGTATGACAAAACCCATGTAAAGACCTCTATAGGACATTTGACACACATATCACATACTAAGATGATTTTTATGAATGTATTATTTTTCCTTATATGGAAATGCTTTGATTTAGCAGTCAGGCCCCAAGGTCTTACAACCTTATAAACTGGTAAATTCCACAAACCAGTCAATTTAAGAATTAGGTCAAGTTAGGTCAAGCACATTTTTAAATTCAGGGGATATTTAGCCTAGCTAGGTTTTTTGTGTTTGGTGGTGGTGGTGGCAGTGTGTGTGTGAGTGTGTGTGTGTGTGTGTGTATGTGCATGTGTGTGTGTGTGTGTGTGTGTGTGTGTGTGGTGGGGGGGCCTTCTATCCTCCCAAAGGTGCCTGAATTGGGTTTTGCATGTGTATCTTTTCAGCATCTGAGTTCCCATAACAATGACCTATATCCTCCCCTAACCAGATGTTGGATCAGTAAACAAAACACTCATTGCCTATGAAAATGAGGCCTCAACATCACCATGCCCAAGAGGTGCTGATTAGACTAATGCTAGCCAGAGAACTGAAAACAAACTCCTGCCCCTCCCTGGGCTTGTTCTGCTCAACTGCTCACCTATGGCTATGGGCATGATTTACATTTAGGACCAATTCCACACTTCAATAAGTTGGAAGCCTTGGTAGCTTCTGCCAAGAATCTTGAAAATCCATGCATATTCAACGCAGCTGCCTTGTATCTTTTTTTGGTATGTATGCTGTTTGCTTTGCATATTAAATGATTTAATACAAACACGCATACCAAAAATGTCTATACAAGTTGTTGTGCATTTGAGCACATCATGACAAAACATACTGTATTTATTGGCATATGATTAAAGGTACACTATGCAGGTTTAGGTATTTTTGGTGACTGTAGAGCTCCCTCCCTTTTTGTGACTTATCCCCCCTGTACACAATGAAAATGCTTTTGTTGTGGAGGTGATGGATTAACAGTCAAACACTATCTCCAAAGAGCTATATCTACTGACAAGGTAATGTTTCACGATTCTCGCAAGATTTGTCGGGCCGCCGTTCTTGAAGCTGTGACTCGCTACGTCTATGCCGTATAGTTACGCTAGTTGAACGATTTACAAGTTTGTATACCATCAGCTATACAGTGAATATCTTGCATAGTGTACCTTTAAAAAACCAACAAACTATAGGCACTTGACATCTCATTTTGTGGAAAATAATTGATAAATTGAGATGAACATATTACAATGCAGTCTATTAGGCCTAAAGAAAACATACACAGGTTATTATATTAAACTCATTTACAAATATTATATTAAACTCATTTACAAAAGACTGAACCATATAGGGGTGAAATATAAAGACTGTCACATTCATTTAGACTATGGAATTGTTTAGTTTTTATCACCCGGAGAGAAGAAATAGTCTTTCCTGATTGGTTGGGGTGGCTTTTAATTCTGAATAACAGGACACCTTGTAGATCTGGTAAAAAAGTTTAATCACTGCTTCATATCTATAAAGGAATGACTATTGCCTATAGTTGCAACCTGGTGATAAGCAGGATGATGGCCTTCGAGGTGTCCTGTCATACGGAATTAATGGACTCAAGTGGAGGACACTCCACTGCGTGTTGGGGAGTTCTTTGCCTCCCCCTCGTCCATTAATTCCGTATAACGGGACACCTTATAATTTCGACTACATTATTTACCTACTTGATAATATATAATTGTTCTCTGGGGACCTCCTTACAGTAACCTACCCCCAAACCCCTCTCTTCCTCCCTAACGACACCCCTGGTCTCACATATAACAGTCTTGATTAATGTCAGCTATTAAATCCCATGCCATTAGAAATATGTCAGGAAATTGTGAAACAGCTCTATGACAAGGGAGACTAAAAGCCCCCAGCAACCCTAAGGACCATGTGAATATTTCACTGACCACCATTAATCCTCGTGTGCTTACACTTTGGATCCATTTGCAGTAACAGTAGAAAGCAAATGGTCTTGAAGTATTCCTCTTGACTATCTGCCTCGACTCAAACATGTGAAGTGTCGCCCCCAGGGCTGACCATGCCATTTAGTTATATGCCAACTGCAGCGTATAGCTATTCCCTGCTGTGCAGAACATTGCGCACCAGCATTGGCTGGTTTGCCAGTGTATACTGATTGTCTCTAGGCAATGCAGAGTTTGTGTCAGTTATCAACCACTTGATATTCTGAGCATGTACAGTATTTAGAACATTCTAGAAGACTACAGCCTCTTCTGGTTGAAGTTTAACTAAAACCAACAAACAAGATTTGAATATACTGTTACGAAACCATTTTTTCCCTCCAAACTACTGTAAAACAGCTTAGGTCAGCTACAAGCTAATGCTAATGCCGCTATATTCTCGAGGCAGTGTTTTATGTAATTGATGTTTTCATTGTGGACACCCAACAAGATCCTGAAGGACATTTGGGTCAGATGAGGACTGACGAGTTTGTGTTACAAAAGTTGGACAAAAGTGCAAAATACTTGCTTTTACTCTTTTGATCCAGACTTTGAAAATGATCATCCAGATGGATCAAATATTTTTTTCAGATGGATCAAATATTTCCATGAGCTCATTCACCTATGAATTTGGAATGTGACCTAATGGATACAAGGTACACATGTAGTGTGTCAGTGAACCTGTGAGTTTTAACTAAAAAGCATTGATCTGTGTTCCCATACCCTTTCATATGTGGAACTGTATAGATAGAGCACACAGTACTCACACACACACACACATACACAGTACACAGACACACACACACACACACACACACACACACACACACACACTAAGCCGCAGACAGATGTTGGTGGATGATTTGTCCCCTTGATAAATCTGTTGAGTAGCATAAGGAGAAAGCTTTCTCACAATGATGAAATACTCAGTGTGGGTGTTTTCACATTGGCACAGCTCAAGCCAAACGACACAAAACAACAAAAAGAAACAGAAGAAACCAGTCACCGTGGGTTGGTGTACCCTTTAAAGTCACCGTGGGTTGGTGTACCCTTTAAAGTCACCGTGGGTTGGTGTACCCTTTGTGGGTTGGTGTACCCTTTAAAGTCACCGTGGGTTGGTGTACCCTTTAAAGTCACCGTGGGTTGGTGTACCCTTTAAAGTCACCGTGGGTTGGTGTACCCTTTAAAGTCACCGTGGGTTGGTGTACCCTTTAAAGTCACCGTGGGTTGGTGTACCCTTTAAAGTCACCGTGGGTTGGTGTACCCTTTAAAGTCACCGTGGGTTGGTGTACCCTTTAAAGTCACCGTGGGTTGGTGTACCCTTTAAAGCGTGCTTATCTGCTAAGTGTGTACACACGTGAGAGTGTATACATGCACTTGTGTGTGCCTGTGTGTGTGTGTGTCTGTGAGAGAGAGAGATAGAGAAAGAGAGAGGGAGAGAGAGAGGGAGGGAAAGAGTGTGTGAGTGTGTGTGTGTATGTATGTGTGTGTGTGAGAGAGAAAGAGAGGGAGAGAGAGAGAGAGGGAGGGAAAAAGTGTGTGAGTGTGTGTGTGTGTGTGTGTGTGTGTGTACAGTATAAATGCTGAGGCAGATGCTTTGGTTAGAGATGCGGCCTGGTTACTGTGTCATATCAGTGAGTGTGTGTATGTGTGTGTGAGTGGGTTTATGCAAGAGTGTGTGTGTGTGTGTGTGTGCTGAGGCAGATGCTTTGGGTAGAGCTGCGGCCGGGTTACTGTGTCTAATCTCGGTATTATTCAGTAAACTGTGTGCGCATAATCACTCCCTAAACTGTCTCATGTTCTCCAAGCGGAAACTGGAAGCTGTAATTCCAGACAACTCCCACCCATCCCTGGTGTGTCTGTCTGTATTAGTGAGTGTGTATTTGTATGTGTGTGTATGTGAGTATGGCTGTGTATTTGTGAATGTGTTTATTTGTGTGGGTATTACTGAGTGTGAGTATTCGTATATGTTTGTGACACAAATGTGTGTGTGTGTGTGTGTGTGTGTGTGTGTGTGTGTGCATGTGTGTATGTGTGTGTGCATGTGTGTATGTTTTACATAACAGTTCTGCATTCTCCATTCACTTTCACCGACGGTTGATTTGAAAGCACAGACAGAAAAGTATCTGAAAGGGGGAGAGAGAGAAAGAGAGAAAAAGAGAGAGAGAGAGAGAGAGAGAGAGAGAAAGAGAGAGAAAGAGAGGCGTAATTCTCCAGCGGGGCTTATCTGTTTTACACGGTAAACACCAGCCGGGCTGTAACACACTGACATTATTAGTAGCTTCATAATCTCCACATTATTCTGCCCAGATTGCATTCAAGCATGCCTTTCCTTCTGTCTTTCTCCCTTGTTGTTGTTCACGTAAAAACCTTGACCCCGCTGAATTTGGAAGTTGTCTTGTCAACTCCCTTTGGTGTTTCACGCATTGGTACCTGTTCTATTCAATTAAAGGACATGCAACAGGACCTAGTACATGACAACCAACATTTGGCAGAGGCAGCACACAACCTACAGCACACAAACAGTGACACATGGCAAATGACTGTATGTACTACTCTATGTATGTATGTATGTATGTATGTATACTGTATGTATGTATGTTTGTAAATATGCACAGTATAGATATACAAGGATTTACTTCAAACACCTATGCTATTTTAATGAACAGAACACTTATAGGAAAAAAGCTGCCTGCCCTACTAACTCCAGCCCAGCATGGCGTAACTGGAGCGCTGTCTGTAAGTTATCCCAGTATGCAGTACACCATCTACAGGACCCTAAGGAATTATTGCCACCTTTGGTAAAGTTGACTAAAATCAGGTATAAAAATAATCTTTTGGTGATTTATTGTACTCTCACAATGAAAACAATTAGGGAAAATCCACCGAAGGCAAGCATTTTCTGAGAAAAAGGAAAATCTCATAAAGAAATAAATATTTTTAACGTAAACACGTTGCTCACAATTATTAGCACCCCTAAAAAAATCTTATACAAAACATAACAGAAGCATTTTCCTATCTAATGTAAACTTATTTAAGTTAATCAGTGTCTGTGAACTTTCAGAAGTAGTTTGTGACTTTCTTTTTAAGGTATGAAAATAAAGTGACAGAGAGGCTAACACAGCTGACACAGAGGCTAGTCATTTTTCAACATCGGAAAGACAAGAGATTACACTAAATTTAAATAAAAAGGTGTGTTGACACTTGTAAGTCAGGGAATGTCTATATACTTCTAGATACTTTGTTGAAAATGCCTATACTTATAGTTAAAACAATAATTAAAAGGTTCTAATCAACTGGAAATGTGACTGGCGGTCCGCTGGCGGGTTGCAGACAAATTGGCCAATATGTTGCCACTATTGGTCTAAAATCTTTTATCTTTATACTCCATAAAATCTTTTATCTTTATACTCCATATATCATTTTATTAACTTTTCTTAATATTCATGTCAAGTTAAATTTAAAGAGATGGTGGTACAACAGCGGCACAATAGATTATTTATAGATTATTTTACAGGTAAAAGCCTGTCCAGTCATTTAATTACCAATGTAAACAGCAGGAGTTACTGAATGGTATAGCGACTTTGCCTGGAATTGTCTATTGTCAGATGAAATGCAAATTGCGCTCAAGACACACTTCAAGTGGGTTTGCCGTACATAGATGAATGGCTATACTGAAAAGAACCCCATGCCTAATGAGAATTAAGATGGAGGGGCTGTGCTATTGTGGGGCTGTTTTTATTCCCAAAGGCCTTGGGAACCTAATTAAGGTGCATTGTATCATGAGCACCAACACAAACCTAAACATTTTTAAAGGAAATCAAACAATACATGACTTAAGGTCTTAAATGTCTTGCTTGTATTCTCCAACTTTATGGGGTGTCAAAGAAGAACATTACAAGCTGTTTTATTGGCAAAGGGAAGCAGGGGTGCCAATAAGGGTGAGCAACGTGTTTTTGTTAAAAAATATTTCTTTCTTTCTGAGATTTTCCTTTTTCTCAAGGTTGGATTTTTCCTAATTTTTTTGTAATTGTGAGCTTACAATAAATCACCAAACAGATTATTTTTTATACTTCTGGAGGGTACTGTACACACATTTAAATCCCCTCATTAATTGGTAGTTTAGTATTTTGTGCAAAAAGTGTTCGGTAGGCTATATTAGTGTAGTAGATACATGTGAGCCCACAAGCTATTTGCTTTTCTCGTTATTTCTTTCTCATCTATATAGACTTTAAATATTGGACTTGATCAGCCACACTCGGCGCTGGTGTTGGAGAACACACTTTTGAACAGCATAAGAGCACAGTTCAAACAGACTAGGCAAGTACAATGTATAAAGAGTTTTGTGGAATTAACATTCACAAAGAAGCTGAGCAAAAAAGTCTCCAGTAATCGGTTTGCCAGTGGCGTTTATTATAGACCCTTTCAACAATAAAAACAAAAACAATGCTTGAACATTCTATTTGGTTCCCAATCTACTTCCTCTGCATTAAGATAACATATGGAATGTTAAAACGGAAGCCTTGTGGGGCCAACTACAGGGGCGATTCTAAATCTAGAGCTTTGCTGGGGCAGAGGCCCCCAACTCCCAATACATAAAAAAAAAATGTGCACACAATATGAAATAAATGGCTAGCCTAGGGGTAGACTACAAGCTTCAAAATCATTATTGTCACTGTCATACTGTAGGACCAGCACTCTCTCCCTCAATTGTTGTAACAGCCACTATCCAGCAACATTCAAACACATAGGCATAAGTAGGCCTATACTCACTGCATGAATTTAATAGACTTTCCTACTAACACAAGGGAAGCTTATTTTTAGTAAAAATTGAGATATACTTCCCTCCCAGGCAAGGGTCCTATAGTCATCCTGGCAATACTGCAGTTATTTGTAGCTTAAATAGCCTACTAAAGCCTTCATACTGACTTTTGGTGATAATTTCCAAATGTAGCCTATAATATAGATTATTATAGGCTACATTTGCAAATGCAGCAAACTTATTTAAGTTTGCCATTAAACGATAGATCAAATCACAGCACTGGCTACCAACATAAATGTTAATGTTACCGTTAATGTGGCCAATTATCATACCTCCCTCGTCCTCCTCATCTCTCCTCACTGTTCCTCAAAGTGATGTGATGAGCTCCAGCGGTTTCCACTGTACAACACTCGGAAGAATCATGTGAACGATTTTCATTGGTTGTTGCGTTCAATCTTACCCAGCTACAGAGGTGCTATTTCCTGATTGGCTATTATGCCCCCTTTCTTTTTTTCCTTGTTTATTTGTATTGGCTGGTAAGTGACAGGCTCGAGTCATGACTAAAGCAGGCACGGAGATGCACTCATGAATGCCGTTTCCAGCGAGAGCAGCGCTAGAATTTTACTGGGGCACTGGAGACTTTTACTAAGGCACGTGCCCCAGTGAATAAGGTCTAGTGACGCCCCTGGCCAACTATGATGCTGATAATGGAACTCTTTTGAAAGGGTCTATAAAGAACATGCAGCAAAAGCATGCAAAACATGCAACCCTCTGTTCACAGAGCAGGTGGGGGTATCAGCAATGGAAACGCTCGGCGCTGGATGTGAGAGGTGGTGGCGGCCAGGCTAGAAGGTGCGGAGCCCTCTGCTTATCATGTAAATGCAGTGCTTTTCACACAGGTCTGTGAACCACATGGGTGAGAACACAAATGTGCTAGGACCAAAACATAAACATAAACATAAACAAAAAAAACAAATCATGCTGGCTTGCTCCGGTCATGATATCATATGACCCACAGAGGAAAGTGGGTTATGCAACAGTACAGATTAAAAACAGTACAGATTGAAAAACACTAGACTGTAAGGGGATAGATAGGATAAGGACACATCAATATATAAGGTAGTTTAGTTCACTTTAATTAAAAAACAAAGCAGCACAATTATTCATAAACAAACAAAACCATGCTAGAGAGAAAGTGTGTGTGTGTGTGTAAGAAAGAGAGAGAAAGAGAGAGAGAGAGAGAGAGAGAGAGAGAAAGAGAGAGAGAGTAAAACAATTTGGGCTGCCAAAAGGACTGACCATTAAACAATAATAAAACATCTGACTTTACAGTAGCTGGTGAGAAATCAGAGGGTCCAGAACGGTAAAGAAACAGTGATATTGCACCATCATCACACCAGCGTTGCTACACGTGCTCCAGGCTATATAACGCATGTTATTTATCACCATATGAGGGGCAGAGGTGTCAACCAAGGAAGACTTCCTGTAGTCATTGACCTACTGTAGCTCTGCTCTGGCTAGCTTTTCTGCTAATTGGCAGTACACAGATCAATGCTCTCCCTCCGGGGCAGCGAGGCAATCATTTTGATTGTTTACTGTTGATTGTTTATTGCTGTTTGTGGTCGGGGTCTGTGTGACAGAACGATTCCCCGTGGTCCGAGGCTGGTGGTTCCCACCTGGACTGGCTGTGGACGGAGATGAATTGGTGGAGTGGAAGATTTTTGTTCTCTTTAGAGCGAAATCAAATACCAGCTCCACTCATACACACACACACACACACACAAATACTTCCAAAACAAACGAGTGCTCAGAGCCCAGACAGTACAGACTGAGCGAGTGAGCACACTAGAAGCATCACTTTTAATTAGCCTCTGGTCAAATTAAAGCAGCATTTTGTTCAAAATGGTTCTAAAATACATTAAACATAAACATTAAAAATACATCAAAAGTGCCCTGTCCTTTTCCCCCCAAATCAACATGCTGCAGCTGCATCGCTGGCTGGCTGCTCGGCCCTGAAATACACTACGCTGGTGCACATCAACATTGAAACAGGTTTCATTTTTAAATCCCTGCCTTTTCTGCTGGTATTCTTAGCTTTGAGGAGCGCTGATGGCTTTGATCAGACAGACACAGATGGCATGTGTGATCTGGAGACTGTGCTTTTTGTTCTTTTTATATTTTTTCATTATAAGTGGCAGGAGGTGTCTAGACGTGCTCAGACCGTTAGATAAAAACACATACTCGTACACACACACACACACACACACACATACTGTATCACACAATCTCCTTAATCTAAGACATTCACACACACACACACACACACAAATTTAAACACAAGTTACCACAAGTGGCCCGCCACCGGCCTCACTGCTAATAGATTATTTAGAGGTCATGCCAGGTAAAAGCCTGTCCAGTCATTTAATTACCAATGTAAACAGCAGGAGTTACTGAATGGTATAGCGACTTTGCCTGGAATTGTCTATTGTCAGATGAAATGCAAATTGCGCTGTTTGGCAAGACACGCTTTAGGTGGGTTTGCCGTACATAGATGAATGGCTATACTGAAAAGAACCCCATGCCTAATGAGAATTAAGATGGAGGGGCTGTGCTATTGTGGGGCTGTTTTTATTCCCAAAGGCCTTGGGAACCTAATTAAGGTGCATTGTATCAAACCTGAACATTTTCAAAGGAAATCTGCCAATCTCTGCCAAGACCCTAAAAGTGGGCCATGAGAGGTCAATCAACCAAAATAAATGTCCGGGTCCTTACATCTTTACAATACATGACTTAAGGTCTTAAATTCCTTGCTTTGTATTCTCCAACTTTATGGGGTGTCAAAGGAGAACATTACAAGCTGTTTTATTGGCAAAGGGAAGCAGGGGTGCCAATAAGTGTGAGCAACGTGTTTTTGTTAAAAAAATATTTCTTTCTTTCTGAGATTTTCCTTTTTCTCAAGGTTGGATTTTTCCTCATTTTTTTGTAATTGTGAGCTTACAATAAATCACCAACAGATTCTTTTTTATACTTCTGTATTTTGTGCAAAAAGTGTTCGGTAGGCTATATTAGTGTAATAGATACATGTGAGTATTTCTTTCTCATCTATATACTGTAGACTTTAAATATTGGACTTGATCAGCCACACTCGGGGCCTTGATCAGCCACACTCGGGGCCGGCGTAGTCCGAGGCTGGTGGTTCCCACCTGGACTGGCTGTGGACGGAGATGAATTGGTGGAGTGGAAGATTTTTGTTCTCTTTAGAGCGAAATCAAATACCAGCTCCACTCATATACACACACACACACACACACACACACACACACACACACACACTTCCTCTCTGTTCCAGTTAATCCCCCTTCCCCATCACCAATCTGCTCCCACTGTCCATACAAAACAATTACATTTACTGTACTAATCTAACAGACGCTTTTTTTTCCAAAGCAACTTACAGTACATTGCAGATATATTGTATTTTTCAGTCATTATGTGTGGCTGGTGTATACAGGCCCCTTGACTTTGGTGTGGTGTGGTGTGGTGTGGTGTGGTGTGTGGTGAGCACAGGCTCTGCTGCAGCAGCTGTGCTGAGCTGCTGGAGCTGCACTCGGAGTGCCTGGAGAAGGGCTTAGTACCTGCGGCAGTACTGGGACAGATCCCGAATGGAACCCTGGGGGGTTCGTAGGTGACTATACTGCGACAGGTCTCGGACAGATCCCTGGGGCATCTGCACGTGACCGTACTGTGCCAAGTCTCGGACAGAACCCTGGTGACCGTACTGTGCCAAGTCTCGGACCGAACCCTGATGACCGTACTGTGCCAAGTCTCGGACAGAACCCTGATGACCGTACTGTGCCAAGTCTAGGACCGAACCCTGATGACCGTACTGTGCCAAGTCTCGGACAGAACCCTGGGGGGTCCGCAGGTGGCTGTACTCTGTCAGGTCCCGGACGGAGCTCTGGGGGTTCCGCAGGCTGCTAGGAATGCGGCGGGGCCTGGGACTGGACGCGCGGCCCAGCAGCGCCCCGACATCGCGCAGGCTGCCTGCTCGCAGTGGTGGCACCTCCGGCGCCCAACTTTGCGGTCGCTCGTCCCAGGCCCGCAGCGGCGGCAGGTACAACGACCCAGTCAGGTAGCAGGCCTGGCTAGGGCCGGGGCTGGGGCAGGGGCTAGTACTCAGGCTGGACCTCCCTCTGCCCCTGCCCTCGCACGGGTACCCGCCCGGGTAGAGGGGCCGCGTGGCGGGCAGTGTGTCGTAAAGGTCCTGATCCCCGTACTCCTCATAGACGGGGGACGAACACTCCTCCACATCGTGCACAGATGTATGGTAATCCAGAACGTCATCGTCGTCGTCGTTGTTGAACGCCCTCAGAGGGAAATCTTTGGAGAGGGAGAGGTTGTCGGCATGGCTGGGGTGCCTGGAGGGTGGACGCTCGGGGCGGAACTGAGGGGGCATCTTAACGCTGGGCAAACACGGATCCGGCACCCACTCTGATGTCTCCCAGTGGTATGCTGAACGGGGAGCACGCACACACACACGCACACACACACACACACACACACACACACACACACACACACACACACACACACTCATCATCAATCCAGTCATATGTTTGGCTGTATAACTCCTTCTTAAGCCTTGCATTATGTATGATGTTTCTAACCCTAGCCCTAACCCTGACTCAAAGAGGCTGTGTAGTAACAGCACATTAGAGCATTAGCATTAGGGCATTATTGTTTTAGTAGCAATGAAGTTTTAATAGTAATTGCTCCCTTTTTAAAGTGTTCCCATTACACTTGTCTTTCATAAGTAATAACACTATACACTTCTTGTCTTCTTGCAAAAAACAAATGACTATTATAGCTGAAACCAAAGATAACGAGAGATAATAAGGATAATGATACAGAATAAGGAAAACAGTTCTTACAATTCACAAAGTATTCTTTGACGAACTCAACACAAATTTGATCGTCACGCTGATGCTGTTGATGAGCTGAAACAAACAACAAAACAAACAAACAACAAAACAAACAAACAAACAAACAATAACAAACGGTGCATTAAACTACATGACACAGAAACACATGACATAAACAAGGTAAACACTAGACCATGAAAGTCAGCAAATGATGAAACAAATGATGAGACCTCACAAGAACTAGAATGGCACTCAGTAAAGTAAAGTGCATATGCCCCCGCAAAGATAGATAGATAGATAGATAGATACTTTATTGATCCTCAAGGGGAAATTCAAGACCTTGCACCTTGATTCAAAGCACCTTGGATCTGTAACAGATCCACCTCCAAGGAGGTTATACTGTACCTTCACCCTGTTGGTTACTGGGTTGGTCTGTTAGCAGTGCTATACAATGGGCCAAGGACAAACCCATGATGTGGTGTTGATCTAAGTTGTGGGATGCCTTAATGACTAACACACAAACCAACCAACCAGAAAAGAAAAGGGGTGAAAACATAACCTCCCTGGCAGAGGTGAAGAATAAATGGGTGGACCGTGTGCCACTCACCATTGACTCCATAGCTCTGCATCTCCCCCAGGGTGGCCACTACGGACAGAGCAACACAAAGCCCACCAGCGTGGGTACCGGTCAGGCACAGGTAGCGTACAGAGAGCCGGTGGCACACATGCAAGCACACACACACACACACACACACAGTCAGGCACAGGTAGCGTACAGAGAGCCGGTGGCACGCATGCAAGCGCAGAGGGATTTACTAGTGCGAGTGGGCAGGCAGGACAGGGGATTATGGGGAGTGGACACACACACACACACACACGGTGGATTAAGCAGCGAAGAAGGAGGTTGTATCTCATCCAAGCATTCATCATGATGTCATGTCAAGAACTGAATGAATGACATCATGTGAGTCAGGCCTGTGTGTTCTAAAGATGGGATAAAGGATGAATGACAACTTACAAGGAATATATTTATGATGCTTATGGGCTTTTAATTGGGTTTGTGAATTAGGAGCTTTTATTTTGTCTGAATAATCTTCAGATTTGTTTCAATATATTTTAGATTTATGTATAATAACAATTAAATTCTAAGATAAATATTTGGCAACACTTTATTTTAAAGTCTGCTTTGTTGATTCCAAAGATATAGTTTCTATACAAATGGGAGTATTATTTAATTCCAAGTTTAATGGATTGCACTGGGCCAGAAGGACCATATTTTATGTTTATAGTTATAGTGCTCAGTTGACGCATTTGTCAACAGCGACTTACAATGACATCAATTAACATTACATTAATATTAAAATAAAGTAAAGTCATATAGCCTAATAAAACCATACTCATTTTAGTAATAGTTTAAATAAAATGTAACAGAATAATAACAATAACATACAAAGCACAACTCTGTAAGAATGAAGTAGCTAGATACAAGGTAAACGGATGAGTCTTTAAACGCTTTCTGAAAATCCCCAAACTATTGCGAGAATGAAGAGCAGTCGGTAAATGATTCCACCAATGAAGAGAAGAAAAGAGTCTTCACTGTGACCTTTTACAGGCTCGCCACTGAAGCATCAAGCACTGCAATAATTAGCCTCCACTAGAATCAATAGTACTGGCTTACACCAGACGTGATAGCGGCACGTACATTTGAATACATCAGACCAGTCTTCTAAAACTACCTTCACACTCCGTGTATGGGAACGCTTCAATTGTGCATCTGGTGTAGCGTAGCTGTTAGCGTTGATGGAAGGCCAACATAGCAGATGCTCGTCAGAGGACCGCAGTGGGCGAGAGAGGACGAAGGGATGGGTTCATGGAATTAAGACAGATCGACCTATGGGGAGGTCACAAAGCCTTGATACCTGTCCTTGTCAAGACACACTGACTGAACATCCTTAGAGACTTTCCCGGAAACCCCTAGCTCAGATAATAGAGATAGGAGAATGTCACGTGTCAAATTCACTGTGTCAAAGGCAAAGTGATGACTCAGCAGAGGCTCTAGGTACTTTTAATGCTTCAGTCACAGATAAAAAAACAGTTCAGGTAAAATTACGGCTCTTGAAACCAGACTACTTAGGGTCTAGTAGCTTGTACTGAGATAGGAAATCAGAACCCTTCTTGAACACCACTTTCTTTTAGAAACTTTGACAAGGCGAAAACATGTGGTCACAGTCAAGAGCAGGTCAATGACTTGAACCATCTGGGTTGCTCATCACGGATTTCTGAGCAAAATGTACAATAACGTGTTGTTGTTTTTTCTCGTTAGTTGCCATGGAAACGACTGATCAGCTGGTCAGGAACCTTTTTGATGACAAACATTAATAATGTGCCAATTTACTGCCTGGTGCCTAATGGACAGGCAATCAAGGTCGCAACCCAGTGCCGCCATCTCATTAGCCTGTGTGCTGGACCTCATGTAAGCTTGTTGATTATCAGCACTGTTTATGTTAAAGTCAGGGCTCTCTGACATTAATGGTTTAGCCTGTGCTAATTACTGCCATTTCTCTGCATCCCAAACAGTGCCTGTTCTAATGACCTCTCCTCAAAACAGTACACCAAAGCTGATCAACGAAAGGAGTGGGAGACTATGTCGTTGCCATGATAAACCCCAAAGCATGTTTCTAAGTGACTCTATGGGTTTGGTGAGGGCTCACTGCCCTCTTTCCAAAGTGTCTCTGTAAGTCACGGCACTAATGCAAGTGACCTTGTGCAGGCACTCAAAATAGATTCCTGCAATAAAGAATCCTAATTCCTGCTATAAAGATTGTATGTGCTAAAAAATGTGTTTATGTGCTAAAAAATGTGGTGTTAAATCACTCACAGACCACATGGTTCTGGATTTGGAATGTGGCTGAGCAGCTTCGATACAGCAACATATGATCAGTACCGGTAAGACTATTATGTGCACATGCTTAAGTGACAATATGCTATTAGTGCTATGGGGGAAAAATACAAGCAGGTTTTTGGATAGCACATTTTGTGACTGTACAGGCTCAATGAGAAAGTTTATCTTGCAAAGTGCCGACTGGCTTATTTGCATTTTGTGTCCTTGGCTGAAAACTTTTACCTCAAAGAAGCAAATACATCAATTGTTTTTGCATCAATCATGTAGTAAAGCTTGTATTTTTAATCTTTTAAAAATTGATCTTAGAAACATACCAAGAAACTTTTGAACTACTTTGCAAGATTATTTGCTTAATAATTAACAAAGATATTAATTTAAACACAGTATATTTTGGTAGTTTTTATGATAACATATTATTAACCATGTACTAATCAGTAATTACTGGTTCAAAAGCAGACTTTAAAATAAACCTATGCCATAAATGATCAAAGTGATGCCATAAATGATCAAAGTGAATAATTTATTAACCTCACAAAATAACAAAATAATAGTGCGTTAAGATGTGCTTGAGTACCTTCGTTCTCAATGGTGTCCACTGTGTCATTGACCAGTCGAATGACCGTTACAATGGAAGCTTGCAGAATGAAAGAGAAGGGTGATTACATGAACTGAACAAAGCACAGGGCAGGCAAAAAGGCCTGTGCACTTTACACAGTCCACATACTGTACTTGGATTCTGCTGATCTAATCAAAAAAGAGGCTATACGAGCACAGTATAAATGGAGTTGTTACTTCATTTGGATTAAGGCGTGCATCTCAGGTCCTTCTGAGGAGGCAGATAGTGTGGACGCGGGAGCGTCTTAAGAGGCTTGTAGTCTCCCTCGCCTGAGCCGAGGACGGAAAGCAATTATGGCTCTGACTGGGTCAGTCTTTCCAGTGGGCACTTTGGGGCAGAGCAGAGCCACGACGAGACTTCGCTAATCCGACTCATGTTGACGGCTGGAGATGATAACTTTTAAATACCCTTAATTACCTCCACACAGCAAAATTATACAGCAGCAACACTGTATAACTAGTGTTGAAACAATGCTGTGTGTGTGTGTGTGTCTGTCTGTCTGTGTGTTTATGTCTGTGTGTGTGTATTGTGTCTGTGAGTGGTGTTTGTTTGAGTGCTGTGTTTGTGAGGTGTTTATTTGTTTGTATTTATGTCTATCGGCTCTGTGTATGACTACTATAGGAACAACTCTACGTGTTTGCATTGAATGTGCTTGCATATACATTTTGTTTATGTGAGTTTCTACTTGCATGCATGTGGCTCTGTTTATTTACCCATGAATCATTTGGAATTCATCCACTCTGGCTACAACCCCTGTCAGGCGCCAGAGGCTACGACGCAGCATATTGGATTTACAGTTACATTTGAACAGTGAGGGGGATATACAAGTAGTCTTCATGACCTTCTTACGTACAGCCTGGCAAAACTGCATCAAGCTGTAGTGGTGATTGACTACAACCCTGCGGCACTTAACATATGTGCAAACCTTTGGAAGTGCATTAAAGCTCTCTCCACTTGCTGGAATGGATAGTCGCTCCACAGAAGAACCGTATATTGAGAGCAGGTAACTGGAGCACTTTCTGAATAATGATTATGCACTGGAAATGCTGCAGAATGTTAGATTATGTTTTTCTCACTCTCAAGGCCCCAAAGGGACTGCCTATAGCTTACTGTACTTTGTGTAGTGTTACCCACTGATTTAAGTCCAACTCTTATACATGGAATGAATTTGGGAAATGGGTAGCGTTGCAGCGATTTAATTTTGAGCTTTCATACGTGGCGTGAATGCAGAAGTTAACACGAATTCTGAGTTCAACTGTTATGTGCGGACTGAAGCCGGGAATATGTTCTCTCATCTCTCTCTCTCCTCTCTGTCTCTTTCTCTCTAATTCTCTCGTTCCCCTTCTCTCTCTCTCCCTGTCTCTCTCCCTCTCTTTCTCATTCTCTCCCTCCATCTCTCTCCCTTTCTCTCTCTCTCTCTCTCATTCTCTCCCGTCCGTCTCTCTCTCTCATCTCTCTCTCTCCTCTCTGTCTCTTTCTCTCTAATTCTCTCGTTCCCCTTCTCTCTCTCTCCCTCTCTCTCATTCTCTCCCTTTCTCTCTCTCTCTCTCATTCTCTCCCGTCCGTCTCTCTCTCTCTCTCTCCCTCTCCCTCTCTTTCTCATTCTCTCCCTCCATCTCTCTCCCTTTCTCTCTCTCGCTCATTCTCTCCCGTCCGTCTCTCTCTCTCTCTCTCTCTCTCTCCCTGGCCTTCTGCTTCTTTCTCCCTCTCTTCTTTTTTCTTCTTTTCTCTGGCTTTTTAAGCTTGCCCTCTGGGAGAGAGCTCTTGCTCTGGTCTTCCTGATGTTGGCTGGCACTGCAGACTTTTTCAGAGGGTTTTCCACTAAGAGAGTTTCCTCCTCTAATGCTCTGTGCCCATTGATAAAAGGCAGTGCAGAAACAGGGGGCTAAAACAGCAGCCAAACAGGAAGGGGAAACTAAAACACATTTTGAAGAGTTTTAAAGGCATGAGGGCATGAAATTAAATGCTGAGAGACAAAATTGCTGGTGCATCCACACTGGCTCTGTGTATGTGGGTGTGGATGCGAGGACTAAAGGATGTAGAGGATTGTCCAATGTGGTCCTTTGTACAATGGTGCTATGCTTGGACAGAGTGAGAAAAGGCCTTAGAAGTTTACATAATACAAAGTGGACTAACTCTCTGAGTCTGTCTGCAAAAGTTTTTTTTTTCTTTAACTATCTACTATTTAAATTAAAAACTTGCATACTTATCACTGTGCCACAATTATGTACAAACTGCATCCATATCAGTCTGGGAGCAAAACACTGTAGATTAGTTCAAGGCAGTGCATGGCTTGCGAAAACACTGAGAGGTTTTCAAAGGGGTTGTGGTTATTGCCTTTTCTAGAGTGACATCTCCTGGTCAATCAACCCAGGGTGTCATTTGACAGTTTTGGCCCCAGACTCAAGCAGTTTCAGTGCATTAACATTAGACTTCCCAATGGAGGTATGTAGGGTTTAAATCAAGGAGCATTTCTGTGCTAATACGTTTCCTGGAAATTTTAGAAGCTGTTACATATTATTATCTATTTTCAAATCTTCAAATCTCAGCCCCCGCTGGAGAAAAGGCATGTTAAGGGCCTGGGTATGCTGATTGTAAATTCTGAATTAAAACAGTCAACTCTTCCTGGAGGTGTTAAATGTAATACTGTGTTTTATTTCTGAGGCAGCCATGATATGAAATTCTGAAAGGATTGTCTGCCTGTGAGATGCTCAAAAACGAGAACAAAAGGAGGGAGAGAAGCTGCCACCACAGTCTAATGATGCACACAGAATGCGAGGCAGAAGCACAAAGAGAGTTTGGGCGACGTGTGTGTGTGTGTGTGTGTGTGTGTGTGCGTGCATGTGTAAGCACCCTACCGTTATCATCGCAGGAGTCCGACTGGAACGAACGAAGCGAACGCGCCTCGGAATTGTTATCTGAGAAACATGTCACCTCCTCCACCAAGTTAGACACAGCTGCAAGAGAATAAGCGCCATGCAGAGCACTCATAAGCCAAATAAAAGCTCCCATTTGGATACAATCTTTAAAACAAACATACAGCAATCACACTTGTCATGTACAAAACTTTTGTGATAAATCTGTGGTAAAGCATTTGGATATAGACCCTTTCAAGAGAGTTCCATTATCAGCATCATAGTTGGCCCCACAAGACTTCTGTTTTAACATTCCATATGTTATCTTAATGCAGAGGAAGTAGATTGGGAACCAAATAGAATGTTCAAGCATTGTTTTTGTTTTTATTGTTGAAAGGGTCTATATATTTCATGTTAAAATGGCATAATGCTGTTCAACGTGCAAAAGGTAGGTGATATAAAACATATTTTTTCTATGTTACTATTTATAAAGTATATTATAAATAGTACATACAAATAAACACTATACACTCAATTTTCACTTCACAACAAATAACCTTTGGTACATACCATCACTGTTGATGACAATAAACAGCTACTGAATAAATAAAAGGTTAATATGGAGGAGAAACAGCTCTGTGAAAAGAGCCTGATTGGGTTGTGGCATTGATGGGCTGTTGCCAAACAGATGCTATACAGTCTTTTGGCTCGGCTGAGGTGTAATCACGATAAGGCTTTCACTGTCTGTATCCAACACGCCAGAGAGACAGGCTGCCAGATGAGCATTAGTCTTGAAGTGTTTTTCACTTACCTGCACAGAAGTTCCAGTGATGAATATTTTATGGGGAGAAAAATTGCTCCTGTTGGCCTATTTATTCCTCTATGCACAATAGCAGATGGCGGTTTTTTAACAATTATCTCCCGCGCTGTAGAACAATTCACAGGTCCCCAAACTGTTCTAAATGAAACTCAGACAATTATTTATTCTCCTTTATTATTAATTCTCCTTCCCTAGACCTAACCAAAAGGGTTATAAAGTTACAAGCCACAAGATTGATCAAATAACTCTGGAAGATACATTTCCCATGCTGGATGATTACCTATTCTACTGCTTTCCACATTTTTTTCGTTTTATTCATCTTTTTCAACTGTAGACTGGGAAATAACTCAAATATAATACTTGGTCATTCCACAACTAACACATAGTGAATAAATTGTATTTTTAAAGGCGTTCTTTATTTGTTTCTGGGGAACATTATATTCCTAAGGGTGTACTTTCTCTCTCTGTGGCTTTTCTTCCTGACATTGCCCTGCCCCTGCCCTTTAGTAGTGATGTCCTACCCTGCCCTTTATGAGGAGTTACGAGAGGTTATGTGAGGTTATGTGGAGTTATGGGAGATTGTGTGGGTTTATGAGAGGTTATGTGGGGTAGTGATATATCATGAGAGATTATGAGATGAGAGGTTATGTGGGGTTGTGTGGGGTTATGAGAGGTTATGAGAGGATACGTTGGGTTGTGTGGGGCTATGCGAGATTTTGAGAGATTATGAGAGGTTATGTGGGGTCATGTGGGGTTATGAGAGGTCATGTGGGATTATGTGGGGTTATGAGAGATTATGAAAGGTTATGTGGGGTTATGAGAGGGGTTGTCCTACCCTGCGGTCTGGCTCCGCTGGCTCTGCTGTCGGGGCGGTAGGGCATGTGCTGCCACTCCAGAGACCCGCTCTCCTGGCTCTCCTCCTCCGTCCCCTCAGTCTCGTCATCGTCGTCCTCATCGTTCCCCTCCTCGGTGTCAGCGTCCTCATAGTCATACGCGTCCCTTTCCCAGGGGGGCTTGTGGACAGGACTGCGCTCCGAGTGGCCAGGCAGGATGGCGGGGAGGTGTGGTGCAACGCTGCACACAGCCACGCCCCTGCGGCCCACACCACTGTCCAGGAAATGAGGTGCCGCCGCGTCAGCCTGGAAACGGCTGACCAGTGGCGGGTAGGAAAGTGTGGCCAGTCCGCTCGTCGTCGCCGAGGACGACTCTGTCTTGTCCAGGTCGGGGCTTATGCGGCCGTCGCCCGAGGGGCCGTGGGGCGTCGTGTAGCCCGTGGGTCGCACCAGGACTTGCGGCGGGCCTTCGTTTCCATAGAGACCGCCCGAGC
The DNA here is from genome assembly GCF_017589495.1 of Alosa alosa. NCBI lineage: Eukaryota > Metazoa > Chordata > Actinopteri > Clupeiformes > Clupeidae > Alosa > Alosa alosa. The sequence goes on along the minus strand of NC_063190.1, from coordinate 19,134,561 downwards.
GTTGACCCTGGTGACCCACGGTGGCGGCTGCGGCGGCGCCCCCTGTGGTCCCAGCGACTCGGACGGCCTTGAACTCGATGCCCTCGGCCCCGGTGCCCGTCTTGTGCAGCATGAAGCTGGCCTCGGTGGACATGCCCACGGCCTCGGCCCGTGCCCAGTCCTTGCGGAGGATCTGCTTGCGGAAGATGGCCAGCAGCAGGAGCAGGACGAGCACGACGAACGCCAGCACTCCGATGCCAATGATCTCCACGGGCCCCACGTACGTCAGTGGCTTCACCTCGGTATCTGGCAGCTCGGCCGACAGCAGGCTGCAGAACTGGCCCTCGTAGCCCGCCGTGCAGTTGCAGTAGAACGTGCCGACGGTGTTCACGCAGGCGCCGCCGTTGTCACACACCTCACGCTCGCACTCGTTCACGTCCTCGTCACACCTGCGACAGTAGAGAGGAGACAATTTGCCACTTTTGGAGGTATGATTTCATCAGGCAACTACGGTAGTCATCCTCTTTAAATTGATGGTATATAGTCATGTGAAGGACAGATAAGCTTCAGTCAGGTAGTAGAAAAGTAAGGGCCGCACTCAGTGACTGAGATATATACATAACTGTAGTCAAAGTGCTGAGACAGCATTACAGGCCATGAAAAACAGAAATGGACAAACGTTTCGGGCATAGCGCACCGGGCATAAAGAAACGTTTAGACAAAAGGACAGATAAGTAATATGTGTTGTTTTCACCAGCCACCCAAGATATGCACTATGCAGTCCCGTGTGTTAATTGCATGTTTTACTGTTTTTATTCTGCTCTATTGTTTTTATAAATGCTAATTTATTTATTGCACCTAATCTCTATTTTTGGAACTAATCTTTTATGCATTGTTACCTTATTTTATTTCTATTCTTCTGGTCTTTTCTTGTTATCCTATTATAATTCTGGCTCCTCTTTTACCCATGTGAGTACAAATAACTACAGTACCTCTCTCACATTTGATGGGCTTGAGATCAGGTAAAATCACTGACTGCACCTTTAAGTGGTTGATTCAGCATCCAGGTGGAAGCCAGAAAGTCATGTGTTCACCTTGAGGTCATAATATACTGTATATTAGCCTTCATGACCACTGTCATAGGAATGACTTATAATGGAAACATGACACCGTCATTCAAACATTACATCAAACATGGAGCTACTCCTCTGAGATACAATAGTACTGTACAACATCTGCAAAGGCATTAGGATACGATTACATTCTTATGGTTTCATTCATTTTATGGCACAAGGTTCAAATAAAGGGAACCTGAAAGTATTTGATATTCCTGGCTGTCTGCTTTCATTGGCAGTGATGTGTTTAATAATTTCACCCTGGTGCTTGTTGTTCCAAAAAGGAACTCTTCTGAGACAGATGTGTCATTGTACTGTCATTGCTTTCAAAGTCATTGACTTGAAAGTAATAAGCAAGTTTTTGGGGAAAAGTCTCAGTCAGGGCCTGAGCCTAAGCTTTTGAAAATTATTCCCAAACTCAAACAACGGCACGCATCCCGCGGGGAAATTAATCTGACGGATAAGACGATGCTGGAAAAACGCAATCTGATTCCATTTTGTGTCATCTGTAAGACTTGGATATAGATGATCATTTATCTATCTATCTATTTATTTATTTATTTGTTTTGTCTGGATGCTCAAACGCATATCTTAAAGCCAGTCTCATGGCCACGACTTTGGCAGCTTTACTGAGATACTGAAGCTTCACAGAAAATCTCAGATTTTTAACCACATCAGCCCTGCGTCTTAAGACAAGATAAACCCAGGGATTGGACTTGAAGAATGTCAATCAAAACTAAGTCCACTTGAGAACAGAGAGAAACCGGAGGAGGGTTCACTCAAAGTGCAGGTCTCATGTTTTGTAACTTGTATGCAGTGCCTCATTTTACCTTAGACCTACTACCTCAGACCTACCAGTAAGCATGTCAGGGGACACAGACTTCAGAGTTCAGCTGTGTTTAATGGCTCCCTCTAGTGGAGAAGTTTGTTCCTCAACAGTGTGTCTGTGAATTGTTATGTAAATTATTTGAAAGTTAAACGACTGAATCGCTACACTGCACAAACACTGTTGTGAGAAGTGCTGAAAATGTTTACATGGAGGAAGACTGTGGAGAAAAGAGTGCAGGGTGTGTGTACTGCACAGAGTTTCTTATTTGTCATAAAGCCCTCCCTCACTTCCTCTCTCTCATTCTGTATTTACCCTGTGTGTGTGTGTCTGTTTGTGTTTGTGTGTGTCTGTGTGTGTGTGTGTGTGTGCATGTGCATGTGTGTTTGTTTGTGTATGTGTGTACATATGAGTTTATTTGTGTTTGTGTAAGTGTGTATTTGTTTATCTTTGTGCAATGTGCATGTGTGATTGTGTTAATTTCTGTGCATGCATGCGTGTGTGTGTGTGTGTGTGTGTGTGTGTGTGTGTGTGTGTGTGTGTGTGTGCAGAGATTAAAGTGGGATTTGGCAGGTAGGAGAAACCTCAAATCCAGTGTCGGTGCAATGGGGGAAAATGACTCACTGTGGGACAACATAGTGAGTATCGTGGTGTAGCAATATTTGCTACATAGTGTCACGGTGGCACAAATTATTACATTATTGGTCTATTTATCTACTCTGATATGATGACAATACCACGGTAAAATTGCTGAAGACCACATTATGGAACACAACCTTGTTTTTCTTGTGTTACAGTGTAAATTCAAACATATAAATGGGAAAAGTCCAAAAACTGACTCATATTTAACACACCAAAATGGCAGCAGACACAACTATAACAGAAATAAATCACAACCTAGATAGACCTATTGCAGAGTAAATCTGAAAGTCAAAATGCAGAATCACAATCTTAATCATAATCAAGTTTTGCTGTATCTTAAAACATAAAAAAGGAAAGTAACGAAATACATTTACTCATTTTACTGTATTGAGTGTTTTTTTTTTGTGTATTTTGTATTTTTTAAGTAGTTTTTCAAATTAGTACTTTTATTTTTACTTGATTACGTTTTGAGTGAAGTATTGTACTTCGCTTCATCACAAATCCCATGCGTTACTGAGTAAAAAAAAAAAAAAAGTTAAGACTAACGACAACCGAAAGGAAGGAGGGAAATTGCGCAATTGCGAAATTGATCAGCATGTAGCATAGGGCATGAATCAAGCTGGCACCAAGTCTTTCTGAAAGAGATTGAGATGGAAGTGGATCACGAGATAGGCTACCTCAGATTACCTGTGTAACCAAGGAAGGTGTATTTTCTGCTCTTTCAATGGGTTGCCTCAGTTCTATTGCAGAGATATTCAAGCAGTTTAACACCATGGGATTTCGTGTTTTAACGTGTGTTCACCTTTCTTTGGAAAGAAGTTTACTAGCATCTGTTTCCCCTCATTTTCATCTCTGTTTTTCTCGTTTTTGCATTTGTTTTTTGGTAATCCGACTTGGTTTTCTTGGAGAAAGACATTGTATCAGCAGCACAACAACTAGCTGTCCACTACTAGCGATGCTCAACTATGTAAACAAAATGAGATACCTTATCAATCATCGTTGTGCGGGCGGACCAAATCATTTTGCGCTTTAGCAAGGGAGAGTGAGAGTGACCTTAAGACCTTGTCAAACTCATATTATGTAGTGGGCCGCATTTGTTGAAATGAAACCTCATGGGGGGCTGTCATTGTCATGGTCATTATAATTTAAAATTTTTCTGCATGGTTATCAGAGTACTGTTTGATTATATCACTTATGAGCAAACAAGTACACAATAATGCGGTCATATACTGCTCTTTCTCTCTTGAAATGCCCTACTTCCATGTTAGTTTTTCTGCTAATTCCTTGCTGAGGATGGTTTGTAGTGCTAGGTTTAATCAATTTGTCATATCATACAAATATTGCTTATAACACATTGTTGAAGACAACTGGATGTGAATTTCTTATTTCCCCCTAATTTTCCCTTCCTACCAAAAATATCTGGGGTATGAAACCTGCTGGCGGGCCTGATGTTTGACACCCCTGCCTTATACAGTCTTCACTATTTTTTTGTATACAAAATTTAGTCAGTCAAACTTTACATTTCGTTTGACATTCACGTGAGCGACGCATCTCCAAGACAGGTGGCTAATTAAGTACAAAGCAGGAGTGAATGGTGGAGGCACGACAGCAAACGCTAGAGCAGACGCTTACAAATGCTGAAGCAAACGCCAAAGAATTACCTGCGTATGTACACAAAGTTATGTGCAATCTGGGACATCTAAAAGCTGGAGAGACTGACGGTAAGGGATTTATACCGCTTCTTGAACAATGTTGGTGCTCAAACCAAATGCACACCTTAACTGGCTTGAGACATGATCTCTGTGGAGTTGCAGTTCCACCTGCTGCCCATGCTTTTAAGTAAATGCACAGATGTTATTTCATTTGCCTAGCGATTTAAATAATGTTTGCTAAAGCTGGATAGGGGCTAGCTGTATTGTATAGAGGGTGCTAATGGGCCTGTGAAATTTAAGCTACAGTTGGCTTTGGAATGTTTGTTGGGTTCTGTGTAATTTAATATGGTCTACATGTGTATATTTATGTGTGTTTTCTACTCAGAGATATTTTTCTATTCATAGATATATTTTTCTATTAAATTAGGTTTTATACTTGAACATTCTTTGCTTATTTAAATGTTTGGTTACCCATGCTTATACTGCCATGTTTGAAACTGCCTTATGAATCTATTTTTCTACTGAGTGATTCCTTAATGTTACAGTATGCTAGGAACATTTGGAATTTGTCTGCCTTTTTAAAAGGTTTTCACCTGGTGAAAATGACTGTTAATAACTGCTAAATGGATGCTAAATTGAATTAAAAGTGACTGCATATGCCTGCCTCTGAATTCAAAGAAAATAAAAGAAACAAAAAGAGGAAACAAAAGCCACAGTTTATTTCTCAAGTCATTGAGTGGAATCCAGCATTCTTAAAATCTCCATAGATGTCCTTCCATCTTTCAAGTTGAGGATTTTGCACAGAACACTAGGCACAACTTGACAATGTGTGTGTATGTACAGTATTTGTCTATGTGTGTGTGTGTGTGTGTGTTTGTATCTACAGTATGTGTGTGTGTGTGTGTGTGTGTGTGTGTGTGTATATGTGTGCGTGTGTGTGTGTGTTTGCCTATGCGTGTGTGTGTGTGTGTGTATGTCTCAGGCCTGAGTAACTCACAGGAGGCCGGCAAATCCTTTCGGACAGCCACAGAGGAAGGTGGTGCCTACAGCCTTGCAGTCTCCTCCGTTCTGACAGGGGTTGGGCATGCAGGACGTGACCTCCATCTCGCAGCGCTCCCCCGTGTACTGTGCTCCGCAGCTGCACTCAAACGCTGAATGGGAAAAAAACAAAAACAACAAACAAAAACAACACACACAGCACCAGCCATCAGAACGTCAGCTCACTTTAGAGTAATGTATACACTCGGGGACGGATGAAAAGATGTGTTTGGGCTCTTAGGGAGAGGCATGCACCCACACACACTCACAGTGAGGCTAAAGCACACACACACACACACACACACACACACACACACACACACACAAACACACATTTACTGTATACCCACACACTGACAGTGTGTCTAAAGCATACACGGACGCACACACTTCCACATATACGCACACGCACTTCCACACACACACACACCTCCAGATGGCAGGCTGGTGCAGAGGGCCATGTTGAGGCATGGCTGTGTGGCGCAGGGGTCAGGGTAGAGGATGCAGCCCAGCTTGACCTCGCTGACGGCGGCTACCTCGGCGTAGCGGCTACGCTTGTTCTGCAGCGGCAGCTCGTTGCCGTTGAGCACCATCCCGCCCAGGCAGCCCTGGAAGCCGCCCTGGGCACGAGGAGGCCGCTTCAGACGCAGCGCCGGTGGACGGACCTGCACCAGAGTCAAAGTCAAAAGTCAAAGTCAAGTCAAACTTTAGAATCCTCAAAAAAGGGAAATTCAGGTGGTCAAGGTGCAGACACACACACATTTAAGCATATAGATAGATAAATACACAAATATGCAGTTCCCAACACACAAAGACACACACATCCACACACACACACACACTCCACGCACATTCTCCACAGACAACAAATTAGCCTAAAATTTATCAAATGCAGTATAATAAATCAAAGAGATTTAAAGGAAGCTGCCTGATGTTATAGGCTACGTGCACGAAAAGCTGTCTGTGCATTCATTTGTTTCCGGTGGAGCCAGGTGTGTTTGAACCTGCCGCTATTGCTAATGTAATTAGTGTCTACACCGACCCGGTTGGGTGTTGCACCTAGTAAATCAGCACGATTACTATGAAGAAGGATTTATGTGAGTTAAAACTGTTATTATTGGGCAAACAAGATATTCAGTATCGGAGTGAAGATGTTAGGAGCAGAATACAACAGAAGATGCCTTTACAACACAGTTAACAATCCACCGGAAATAAATGAGCATATAGGAAGAGCTTTTCGGGCATGTAGCCTATTGCACAGAATAGACTATCAAGTCCTTTGTTTTGAACGGTCTCTTTCATTTAAAAGGGTGATTGCCGAAGGGACAAACCGCTTGCTGAACCTGGTGGTTTTTATTCTCCTTTGGAGAGTCCTTCCCTTGCCCCGCTGGCTTACTTGGAACTTATTGTGTAGTGGATGAGTAGGGTTACTGAGGATGCACTCAGCCTTGCTCAAAATAAGATATTTAGGCATCTGAGCAGCTGACGCACCAGAGGAACACAGAGGAGGAGGAGGAGGAGAAGGAGAAGGAGGAGGAGGAGGAGGAGGAGGAGGTGGAAGGAACGCTGTGAGTGCTATACACAGTTAATACTGTAAATATGTCAATTCAACCTGGGAGACAGAGGAGCAGGAGAGAGAGCTGGGCTGCACTGCAAGTGCAATACAGAAGTGCTGAAAATATGTCATTTTTAACGGGGGACACCTCCAAGTCCACAAGTAACAGAGGAGGGAGAACTGTACTGTAGGTGCTCTGGACAAACCTGACCACACATACTGTAGACTGTAGAACAGTCTATGTGACAACAGACTTCATGTAACTCATGTGTAACTCATGTGAACTCATTGAGTCTTGTTTTACTGTAGAACAGTGCAGTGTCATGGCAACCTCCAATTACATGATGTGCAACACGCCTAAACAAAGCACTTGGATCCCAAGGGGAAACTATGGTATTTATCTTATAGTTCCACTGATGGTTATTCTTGAAGCTTAACACAATAGTGTCATGTATAAACTGTAACAACCTCCAACACCTACATACACAATTCAATGACAAAACTTCTAATAACAGTAAAACCAGTTCAGTATAGTATAGACCTTTTCAATCTGTTCCTATAGGATTTCCAATTGAAACATTCAAAACCAACGCAGTTCATTTGAAATGAAAATGAATCAGACTTAAATGTAATACTCTATTAAATGTCCACTTTAAATCTTGTTTTGATCATTTTGTTTGTGTCCAAGTTACCATTTGTCCAGTTTTGTTTCCTGTGCTACCAGAAATGCCTGAGTCTGGCTGTCTCACCCCGAGTCTGGCTGTCTCACCTGAGTCTGGCTGTCTCACCCGAGTCTGGCTGTCTCACCTGAGCTCCGAAGAAGAGCGATCCGTCGGTGGCGAGGGGCCAGACGGGCAGTGGAGCGCGGGCGGCACGTCGGCTCTCCACGTAGCTGTCGTCCAGCGAGAGCAGCGTGGAGTTCTGTGTCAGCTCCAGCGTGGCGGCGTGCCAGCGCCCGTCGTTGATTGGCCGGCCTGAGATGCCCAGCACGTCCGCGTTGTTGTCACAGTCCAGCTGGAAACACAAGCGCCCCTCCTCAATCTGGGGGCCGACAAAAACATTCCGTCAGTGTGTGTGTGTGTGTGTCAAGCATGATACAGGGATGTGCTGTCTGTGGGCTGTCAAGATGTGAAACATATTTGTACACTCTGTTTACTGTCTACTGTTAGTGTGTGTGTGTGTGTGTACTTCTGACCTTGAGCATGGTGCAGGGGTCACCGCGCGTGTACATGATGACCCCTCTGCTCTGTGTATATATGTACATGATGGCCCCTCTGCTCTGTGTGTGTGTGTGTATATATGTGTGTGTGTGTGTGTGTGTGTGTGTGTGTGTGTGTCCACTTCTGACCTTGAGCATGGTGCAGGGTCACAGCGTGTACCCTCTCTCTGTGTGTGTGTGTGTACATGATGTCCCTTCTGACCTTGAGCATGGTGCGTCCTGATACATGATGACCCCTCTGGAGGTCCTCAGCTTCATGTCCCCACTCCAGCTGCCGTCCGTCACTCTGTACTTAATGTAGCTGTTCCCCGCAAAGCTCAGGGAGGTTTGGCCTGCCAAGACACACACACACACACACACACACACACACACGCACACCAGGGCGTCTCACATTACTGTTCCTGATTGAGGCAATAACGCTAGGAGAAGATCGTTTCATTCAGAGCCAAAACAATGAGGCACACAATGAGACAGCATGACTCAGCATCACACTAATTCCTGTCTTATGAAAACGGCCATTTCTGAAACAAATCATCAATCTTCAAACGGCGATTAATATCTCCATCTAATGATTTCTGAGGAAACACAGAAAAAATCATCACTTTTAAAGGGCTCTCGAAGGGCATTTCAGCAGAATGCAGGCCCACGCCAATGCCAAGTGCCATATCTCACTATGTTAGGGAAAGAGAAACTAAATCCATCAAGCCGCCCAGTTGAAGTCAGTGTATAAAAATAAATGGATGCTTCCTGGTCCGTGTATCATTCGTTCATTTGATATTCAATTGAGAATCCAAAATAAAAAAATGAAAAAAGGACTTGTTTTTTTCATTATTTGTTTATGAATGTGATACAAAATAACAAATAATGCTTTGTTTTTCAGACTTTTGATTTCATGACCAGCCTCAGGCAGAAAACTGATTTTGATATTTATTTTTTCCGATTTCTGTGACCTGGAAGTCTATCCAAGTCACTTTCTTGGTCTAGACCTGTCAGTGCTAAGTGTTGCCAATTCAGTGACTTTGTTGGTAGATTTAAAATATTGTTATATATAATAATATCAGAAAATATTGTCTAACAACTATAGCGAGAAATTGGGCGACTTGCGCAATGATGGCAAACTTGGTTTAGTTGAATCGACAGAAAATCATCTCCCTTCTCATGCCTGTTTCGTTTATGAACATCGCGTTCGCCCAAAGCATTATAGAAGTAATGACTGGCCTAGGCTATGTAGTATCAGCCCATGTTAGGGAACGTAGGCCTAGATGTTAGATCTATCAGCTCAGATCATCATTTGTCACCAACGTCATTGGAAGGCAGCCAGCTGCAGTAGCCTTCTGGTGAGATTACACCAAAGACAGTAGCTATGACAGGGAAACTAGGGACACATCGTTCAACAAGCACATTGATCAAAGGAAAGAGGGGCTACAACTTCATTCACAAACAGAGCAAATAATTCAAATCGAGCCATAGGCGTAGCCACAGGCAGGCCTAGGCCTGTCTACTTGTCAGTCCTGCCCGTCCAACTATAGGCCTACGTTCACCATCTGAAAAAGACGCGCAATTAACACTGCTCCGAGAGCTCAAGAAACAGTCGCGAACAGGCGGCAGCTCCGTTTAATTGTCAGGTGTGAAATGCGTTCATATTCCACTTTTAATGTCATAGACCTTGCATGCCTATGGAAGGAAAGGCTTTGCAGTAGGATTGTCCAAGCTGTTGCTTCAGTTTGTGTTTTAAGTTATGCGACGCACTGTTGCTGGGTTCATGCCGTTTTGCGCAAGTTTAAAATGTTTAGCCGACTGCGTAATTTGCCATTTTTGTTCAATAAGTTCTACTTTTCATGTCATGAATATAACATGCATATGATAACTCTTTGCAGTTGTAGGCCTACAATATGGTCAATCTATTGTATGGTAGGCCTAGTCCGATTTAACACTGCAAAACAGAAGCAGCAGCTGGCAATGGAAGTCAATAAATAATTTCCGGGTCACAGAAATCTGAAAAAATAAATATCAAAATCAGTTTTGGGCCTTTTCTACATTCTACTTTTGATTTGATCATGAAATCAAAAGTCTGAAAAACAAAGCATTATTTGTTGGTTTGTATCACATTCATAAACAAATAATGAAAAAACAAGTCCTTTTTTCGTTTTTTTCATTTTGGATTCTCAATTGAATATCAAATGAACGAATGATACACGGACCCTTCCTTGGCCCCATTCTACATAATTCATATTACGTTTCATGATTAAATGAAAGGCAATTTTTGTGCAATCCTTTACCCAGGCAGACAAATCCGACCAGAAACATAATATCCTTGGTGGAGGCAATTAATAGACAGTCAGAAGGGTGCTGTTATTGCCCCTCACCTGCACACTGATCCAGGCTGCCAGGCTGGCACTGGCAGACAGAGGGCGCTGTGGGGCCAGTGCGCACACACTGCATGTCCATCGGACACGCCTGTCCCTCACACAGCTCCAGGGGCACTGGACACGCACCTCCTGTGAACACAAACATACACACACACGTACACACACACACAGACACACACACACACACAGCACAGTACAGCACAGGAAATACAGAGGGGTCATGAAAAAAAGACATTCCCCTGGAAGACTATCACTATTTATTTTTTATTCAACTTTCAATACTGTTCAAGTCACTCTCCTTGTGTGTGTGTGTGCGTGTGTGTGTGCGTGTGTGTAAGTCTAGTAGTAATAATAGTAATAATTCTACCTGTGCAGGTGCAGCTCTCTGCTGCAGTCGCTGCAGTGGTAACAATATTCACAGCAGAAACAGGTGTAATAGTACAGTGATAATTCTCCCTGGGCAAGTGCAGCTCTCTGCTAAAGGTGGCTGCAGTGGTAACAATATTAACAGCAGAAACAGTAGTAATGTGCCGTAATAGCTCTACCTGGGCAGGTGCATCTCTCCGTCCTGGTGAAGCGCGGCGACACCAGGCTGACCTGGGCGGTGCTGTAGGTGACCAGTGAGCTGGGGTCCAGCGTCAGGCTCTGCTCACACACCTGGTCCCCTGAGCACTCCAGCCCTCCCGAACAGCTCTGATCCAGAACGCCCACCAGCTTGGCCACCCCGCTCAGCGCCTCGCCCACGTCCCCCAGCCGCAGGGCCAGCTCGCTGGGGCTGTAGAACCCCCCGTCCGGGCTCTCCACCGCCAGCAGAACCTCCAGAAGCGCCCCCCGACCCACAGGCTGGACGCTCAGCAGGTGGACAGGGTCCTGCCCCGGCGGGGGGACGTTGCCCGCGGCAACAGTGGTGGTGGTGGTGGTGGTGGACCCTGACCCGACCAGGCTCTGCAGGATGGCCCTCATCTTGGGCAGGTGGATCCCCACGAAGTCCTCAGGGCTGACGTCCTGGAAGCGGAGAGTGGCCCCCGAGCGCACCATCTCGTCCGTGGCCTGCTCCACCAGCACAGTGACGTCGGTGGTCACTGAGAAGCGGCCGTCGCTCACCGTGGCGTTCAGGAAGTAGCGCCCGGGCTCCAGGCCGGCCAGTGCCACGATCTTGCCGTCCTGCCGGTTGATCTTGAACAGGCTCTTGGGCCGCGGTCGCTGTGTGAAGGAGAGGACATCGTTGACGTCGCGGTCGGTAGCGAAGATGCGGCCGATCACGCCGCCAGGGAACGCGTCCGTGGGCATGACCACCCTGATGTCCAGGGGGTTGGTCACAGGCTTGAACAGGCTGTCCCCGATGGCACGCACAAACACAAATGAGCTGGACGATAAAGGAGGCTTCCCCGAGTCGCTCGCCTAAACAATTTCAACGACAATATCAACAACAAACAATAAACAAGCACCCATAGAAAGACAGAAGAATATCAACTGGTGTTGAATATTCATCAACTGCATATTCAATGTTCTGTAAGATAGCTAACTTTGTCTCTTTTGCTGTACTGTATATGCTGTCACAACAACTGAAGTAAAAAAAACAGAACTATAGGTATACTGTGCACATCTACATGCAGCAAAATCACATGTTGAGAATAACTTTCCAAATGACACCAGCCAGTTTGACTCATCAGAACTGAACCCATTTATGGTTAGAGCAAATAAAACAGATGCTGTAAATTTTTTCAGTGATCTCACCTGGACTTCCAAAGTGTACTCTCTGGTGGTCTCTGGACCAATCATGCGGCTGGAGCGGAGCTCTCCTAATTGGTCGATGACGAAGGTTCCATCCTCGTTGCCAGACAGGATGCTGAACTCAAAAGGAGGGCCATTACGAGGCGAGTCTTTGTCCGTCACCATCAGTTTCAGGATGCTGGTGCCCACTGGTTGGTCCAACTGCAGTTCAACCCAAAAGACCAAAGTTCATTTGACCATATTCCATCATATTGAATTTAAAGATAACACCAAAACTAGTTGCCTAATAAAAGCAGACCACAAAAAGTGGCAAATTGTTGAATAGTGCTTTACAAACTCTTCTCATATAAATAGGAAGATGTTCATAAATCTGATAACCCAGTCACATGTTAAAATTCCTATGAAATCAAATTCACAGTCTACAAAGAGAGAAGGTAAATGAGTTGAAAGGAACCTTTAAAAAGCATACAAATTGTATTCATTTTGGGTGGAGATCAGCTATGTGAATACATGGCATGCTACCATTAACATAAAAGCTCTCGGCCAAGTCCATTTTGTCAAAGTAGCTCTTGGAGGAAAAAAGGTCGGAGACCCCTGCTCTACACATAGGAAAGGAACTAGGTTCCCTCAACATAATGGCATTTAGATACAGATACCAGGTAACACTCAACATAATGGCATTTAGATACAGATACCAGGTAACACTCAACATAATGGCATTTAGATACAGATACCAGGTAACACTCAACATCTGTTTGTAAATTATGCCAAAGGGTTTGAAATAATGACTATGACTGAATGTGTTTAGAAAACCATTAAAAACACAACTATTACATTGTAAAATAGCTTAGCATTGAGCAAAAACATGCTTATGCCAAATGGTATGTTGAGGTGCTTATGCCAAGTGGTATGTTGAGGTCCTTATGCCAAATGGTATGTTGAGGTGCTTATACCAAATGGTATGTTGAGGTGCTTATGCCAAATGGTACTGTATGTTGAGGTCCTTATGCCAAATGGTATGTTGAGGTGCTTATGCTTATTTATTAAGTGGTAAAAAGTGGCAAATTGTTGAATAGTGCTTTATATACTCTTCTCATATAAATAGAAAGATGTTCATAAATCTGATAACCCAGTCACATGTTATAAATTCCAATGAAATCAAATTCACAGTCTACAAAGAGAGAAGGTAAATGAGTTGAAAGGAACCTTAAAAAAGCATACAAATCTTATTCAGCGGTTTTGGGTGGAGATCAGCTATGTAAATACATGGCATGCTACCATTAACATAAAAGCTCTCGGCCATGTCCATTTTGTCAAAGTAGCTCTTGGAGGAAAAAAAGGTTGGAGACCCCTGCTCTACACATAGGAAAGGAACTAGGTGCCCTCAACATAATGGCATTTAGATACAGATACCAGGTAACACTCAACATCTGTTTGTGCTTATGCCAAATGGTATGTTGAGGTGCTTATGCCAAATGGTACTGTATGTTGAGATCCTTATGCCAAATGGTATGTTGAGGTGCTTATGCCAAATGGTACTGTATGTTGAGATCCTTATGCCAAATGGTATGTTGAGGTGCTTATGCCAAATGGTACTGTATGTTGAGATCCTTATGCCAAATGGTATGTTGAGGTGCTTATGCCAAATGGTGTGTTGAGGTGCTTATGCCAAATGGTATGTTGAGGTGCTTATGCCAAGTGGTATGTATGTGATGGAGGACTCTGTGGTGCCCGCTGATGCCGGCTGGAGGCACTCTGGGATAGCAGGTGAGACCGGTGTGCCCACCTGGATGACAGCAGTGGCATTGGCTGGGGAGAAGAAGGGCGGGTTGTCATTCACGTCAGAAATCTCCACGTTGATGGTGACGGTGGAGGACATGGCCGGAGAGCCGCTGTCAAACGCCTGGACAGCCAGGGAGTAGCTGGAGACCTGGGAGAGTGGGGACACGAGACAAGGACATTTACAGCAAAAAATAAAATAAATAAATAAAAAATACAAAAAGGAAACATCAAAACAGGTTCTGAGGCGAAGCCGAGGAGACAGAATGGTGTCAAAAAAGCACTGAAACAGCAGAGCTACACAGCTCTATAAAAACCCCAAAACAAACACCAGAGAGCTGCCACACACAAATGCACGCATACAGGCACACACACACCAGTTAAAATTTAATTTCATATCAGAGGGGTATTTGTTATACTGTATTTGTGATTTCGGTACATATGAAGGTATACGTCATATTCTTCAACCTCCAAATCTGTCTGTGTGTAAGTTGAATGAGCTATTAGTCCAAGAGCATTAGCTCAAAATTGAGTCAAACCCGGAACAAATTAGTCACAAGCTGAATTTTTCAGGATATGTTCAGAATACCTTTAAGAATAACATACTAAAAGTCCCCGTAAATGCCCCTTGTGCTTTCTGAGATATTCAAGATGGCGTCCAAAATTGCCGCTATTTGGAGATTTTTCCATATCTCAGGCTTAAAACATAATACAAATGCAATAAAAATGTTTAAATATAAGTTTTTTCATACAAGGAATCCAAATTCACCATTGACACACTGCTAAAATTAAAGTTAACCAAGATTACAAGGTCAATGTGACACAAAATTCACATAGTGTACCCATTAAGCCCAGGCACCATTTAAGCCCATTTGTAACTTTGTAAATTTTTTGAAAAAGAGGGGCCTGACTAATGCTATTCATTATTTTGTCTAATCACACAATGTCTTTATTATGTTCGTTTTTATTTGGCACCAATCACATTTGTCAATATTGAATAAGGCTCACTTACATCTGTGCAGTCTCAAGGTGGCTCAGATAAAGTCGCTTCAAAACTTTGGTGTTTTCGAACTCCTCAGATAGAGCCTCTTTTCAATTATTTTCAGCCACTGACTAAGTATGTAGATTCATATTATGTAAATTGGGAGATTATTGTTTGTTTTGTGTGTATAAACAGGTAGTTCAGTGTCATTTTTTACCATTTGGCTTTATGTAGAAAGATGAGTTATGCTAGTTAGCGCAGTGAGCAAACCAGTGTCAATAGTCAATACATGTAGCCCTACTGATAGATATGTAACGGGAGTATTTTGCTCTCCATAAATATCCTCTGCGTTGTGTTTTTAAAAGAAAAGTTGAAATAATGCAACATGACGTTCGAACTGGGTCTTACTGAATTTGTTTATTTTCGTACACAGGCTATCACATTCAGGTGCTCCTGTTGCGTGAAATCTGACAAGCCAGCCTGGGGTAGTGGGACACTTAGTTAAAAGTTAATTTTCGCGGAGCATAGCCCCACGTAACACCTACATCACACCCCCTTACCCTTAGATTCCCGTGGGAAAATAAAGAAAATACAAAAACTCCAAAAAGAAAAGCACAACTCATGTGGGGAAATTCAGGGAAACAACATTAACCCTGCTACAGATACACTGCATAAGGATTAAAAATGTTGAGTGTACAAACTATATGTTTTCTGATTTATTTTACAAAAACAAAATAAGGATTTGGATGGGTGAAATAATATTTTAGCCCACCTTGGAAAAAGGCTTTTTTTGAACATAAAAAAATGCCTTTTTCCAAGGTGGGCTGAAATGGTACAGTGACCCAAAAAACAGCTAGCGTAAGCTAAGTTAAAATAAGAATTCCTTGTTAATTCAGAGTTTGGCAAAAGAGGAATAACTATTATGGCAAGGTTTAAAGCATATTTAGGCTACAGGCATTTCTGTATACATTTGATCATGTTTATAAACCATCTTAATGTCTATGAAAAATATGTGAACTTAGAAGGTTCAAATCTCTCATGTCGTGAGCGACTTGCGCGACAAAAACAACAGATTTATTATTTAGCAGCTGCATTTTACCAGTGACAAAAGTGATTTTCTCTTGGTCTGAGCGCATAGTTAGACAACAATGAGACCGCAAATTTCCCTCTATAACCTTTATAATGTAATAGCACATAATATTATATATAATGCTGACTTCATATAATGTAGCACCAATGCCAGCTTTACTAGATGATGAGGGAGAAACTGAAGAATCAACACCAATTTCTGATGATAAGGATGATGACTGAAGTGATTTATTATTATGAAATGTCTCCATTCAATAAACTAATGATGAACTTGACTTACTTACCCTAAACAACATATATTTTGACCTTTTAATTACATTTGTATCAGGTTTTAAGCCAGAGATACGGAAAAATCTCCAAATGGCGGCCATTTTGGACGCCATCTTGAATATCTCAGAGAGCACAAGGGGGATTCACGAGACTTTTAGTATGTCATTCCTAAAGGTATTCTGAACATATCCTGAAAAATTCAGCTTGTTACTAATTTGTTCCGGGTGTAACCCTTTTACTACTGGACTATATTCTATGTCAACACTGATAGTTTTTCAGTAGAATACTTAGGTTGTAATACACACATAAACATTAGTTATGGAAAGTAAATTAGTAAAGTGTGAAATACTGTTATGTCCAACACAAAGTGTTAAATCCTTAGGGTCTGACCGTTTCTCTGTCTAGTTCCTTGTTGACTTTGAGGAGTCCTGTTATGGGGTCAATCCAGAACTGGTTCCTGCGGTCGCCCCTCAGAATGGAGTAAGTGATGCGTCCATTCACCTGGCTGTCCATGTCCTCGGCCATCAACTAAAAGCCAAACAACACAAACACACAAATATAAGACATAAAAAAAATGTTTAAAGGTGCTCATTGGGGTCAGGAATTCAAATTAAGTAGAAAAAGCAAATCCAAGGCACTCTTCTTTCACAAAAATGTTTTAAAAGCCTTTATTTCAATTGTGATTTCATGATAGAAAAAATTAAAAACATGTAAATAGTGTAGAGAAACAACCCACGCGTAGCGGCACAGACAGCATTCTTTAGGAAGTGAAGACACAAACATACTCAGGAAAATAATAAAAAACACAATTAAAGGCAGAGTATAACATAGAGCAAGCAACACATCTGCTGTCAGAAATGTGAAACATTTGATTATAAAACGTATGATTTTGCAAGGACATTTATGACAACACCTTAAAAGCTAGCTTAGTTTCCAACTCCTTTCAAAGCCTTACTTTCCATCTTTCATATTCATGCACGATTTAAAACTCTATGTTAGTAGTCATTAACAAGCTGGATTAATTACCCTGATCACTGTCTCCCCGATGCTGGCGTCCTCGCTAATTATTACGTTGTATATTTCCTCGCTGAAGGAGGGGGCGTTATCGTTCACGTCCATCAGCTCGATGGTTACCATTGCAGTGGCGCTCAGGGGTGGGTTCCCGCCGTCCCAGGCTTCCACATTCAGGAAGTAATCCTTACACACCTCGAAGTCCAGATCATCGGCTATGGTGATGGTGCCTGGGCAAGGATAGGGGCCAGTGAGAGCAGAGACTACACACAAACACATTACATTTATATTGCACTTTATCACATACCCAAAGTGCTTTATAACGAAGGGGCGTGTACCTGACAAACACCAAAGTGTTTGAAACATAATAATTGAATCGCTTTTGGGAGCCAAAAAGACAATGGTGGATTTCTTTCCTTTTCCTGCGTACCTCACTTTAACCACTTCTAATATTTAGCATTCTCCTGGGAGATGCCTGGTAGCTGTAGACTACTGAGACTAGTAAATGACATGTAATTTCAGATATACACAAGAGAGGTGGTACATTTCTAGTGATATAGGTATGGGATCTCCCAGAGTGGCCAATCAACAACCCACCCTATTTACCATCAAACCAAAATCACCTACAAAGCAACATTTGCGGGCAAAAAACATCACCAACAGAACTGCTTTCTGAGAACTGCGAGAGTATTTCACTGGTGTTATCAAGTCACTCCGACAGTAAAATAAAATTCTATTCTTTGGGGCATATTTAATTACTATTAAAAATTCCCTCTGTTGCACGCACGATTTGTTTATCCAGCACCGGCTTTGCAAATAACATGTCCACAGACAAGGTAGAATATTTTGCATGACTTATAAAAGTACGATGTATTGCGACATCAGATGCAAGTCAAATTTGTAGTTTCTTATGTCTCATTCCATCGAACTACAGATCCACTACCCAATCTGGCAAACTTACTGTACATAGTGCGGTAGCCGATAGAGGGCCGCGAAGCGAATGCAGAATTGCCGTTCACCCTGTTACGAGTTGATGAACCACTGAAACGATTTTGGAAACATTATTTTAAGGTACAAAAAACTCTTTGGTGTTGCTTTAAGGATGACTGGTGTTCAAAAAAAAGATGATCCACACACCAGTCTGAGGAAAAGTTGGCGGCTCGAAACGTCACAAACCAAATGACGTTAACACTATAAATGGGAGCTATATGATGTGACCTATGACTCTTTTGAATACCGATTGTTTCCGATCCTGCACCCAGCCCAAATCGGCCTGGAGAGGTGCGTTAACTTACAATGCTTCTTCATGGACGACTGGTGGCCCTTAAAGTCTGACCTCTGACCTCTGGCTACGTCGATAGCAAACTTCCTTAAAGTCTGACCTCTCACCTTTGGCTACGTCGATAGCAAACTTCCCCTCCTCGTTGCCAAAGCGGATGCTGTAATAGATCTCGCCATTGGCTCCAATATCGTCGCTCGCGGCAAACACTCGCAGCACCTCGGCGCCCACGGCAACGTCTTCTGGAATGGTGACGGCGTAATCCGGCTTCTGGAAGACGGGTGGGTTGTCGTTGACGTCCAGAACCATGACGGTGAGGTCCACCACGGAGGACAGAGCACCCTCGGCAGCGTCGCGGTCAGACGCCTGCACCCTGATCTTAAACATTTCCTGCGACTCTCTGTCCAAAGACTTTTCCAGAACAACGACACCAGAGGAGGCGTCGATGGAAAACACGCCGTCAGCAGAATCAAGCAGAGAGTACACCACCTTCCTGTTTACACCTAAATAACAAAGAAACAAAGAAACAAACAAACAGGAAATAAAGATGTTTAATGCCTTAAGGCTCCATCACCTCAAAGGACAATAAGTTAGGGAATACTAAGATGTTCAGACATTTTCTTAGTGTTACACGGCAAAGGAAAACGTAGAATTTAGTATCAAACTATATTTAGATGGGCTATCGCGATAAGGATTGAGGGTTAGATTAATTGATAAGTACACAACCTGACTTAGATGACTATTCTCAAAATAAGGTATTTTATATCAATAGTTACTGATACCCCAAACTAATAACAAAATCTAAACAGATATTCCAGGATACCCAAACACACACAAAAGTAATACAGATAAAAGTGTGTACTAACCTTCGTCAAGGTCGTTGGCTTGCAGCCGAGTGATGAGCGCTTTGGGAGAGGCGTTCTCAAAGACACTGGCCAGGTACTGAGTGAACGTGAAGGAGGGTGGGTTGTCATTCACGTCCAGCACAGTCAGGGAGATCTCGGAGCGACAGAACAGGCCCCCTCCGTCTGCAGCCTGGGCTATCAGCTTATAGACGGGAATCCTTTCCCGGTCAAGGGCATTGGCTATCTTCAACTCACCTGAGTGGCAGGAGGAGAGGGGAGAGCTATTAGAAAGACACAGACAAACAGACAGACATGCGAATGCGCACACACACACACACACACACACACACACACACACATACATACACACAGACTGACACAAATACACAGACAACTATACACACACACACACATCTGCGCACACACACACAGCAATCATATGGGCAGGTTTAAGTCAAAAAGTTACTGAATGAACTTCCTATAACTATAAAACAAATAAACAAACAACAACAAAGGCCAAACAAACACCTTTCAGTTCTCATTTCAGTTCTTGTTCAAGTGAATTGTCAGATACTGTACCTGTATTGGCATCCATATAGAAGTCCTCCACTCCAATGCCAAATAGTGAATACTGAATGTCTGCATTGGTGCCAACATCATTGTCTGTGGCGACCACGGTTAGGATGCCTTTGTTGATGGGCACATCTTCAGGGATTAAGCTCTCATAGAGATCCTGGCACGGACGACATCCACAGAGACAGCTCACAAGACAGGCAGGTAATAAAATACACATACCAAAGATACTTACAGCACATGTTTATGTTACATGTTTGTAGTTATCGTTTTTTATCTAGAGTTAATGTTTTTATCTAGAGCAGGGGTCTCCAACCTTTTTGGGAATGAGGGCTACCTGAAGACCCGAAATCATATGGAGGGCTACTCATTTAAAACAAACATACCCTCACCCCTTTTTTGCGAGGGTAGTCCTCCTAAATAATAGGCCTATGTGATTTTTACTTTTAAATTATCAAGATTGTGCAGGCCTATACGTCTTTATATATTAAGTAGGGTTGCAAAATTCCCGGGAATTTTCAAAGTTGGAAACTTTCCATGGGAACTAAAGGGAATATATGGGAATTAACAGGAATAAACAGGATTTAATGGGAATAAACTGGGAATTTCTAATATGGCAAGCTAGTCTATAACAGGGAACTTAAATGTAGTGGACAAAACCCCATCTTGCAGCATAATATTAGTTAAAACAATCTGATTTAATGCAATTTCAGTCGAATTTCTACCCTGCACATAAGTCAATCACATGCACACAGCAATCAGCATAGGCTAGACATAAAGGAAACCTATGGTGCGTTCATGTGCGTGGGAAAAAAATGTTGTTGAGTGGTGTATCTTGGGCAGTTCAGTGTTGCTAGTTTAGCATGCTAGTAAACCATAGGCAGAGAATGGGATTCCCACTAGCATGCTAGCTAGCTTTGTATGCTAAGCTAAGCGAAAATACGAACATAAACAAAATGTTAATGTTTGTATATGAAACAGTTTGTATGAATTACCCAAAATTCCCAGTTAATTCCCTAAAATTCCCATTATTTCCCAGAATTTCCTTTAATTCCATGAAAGTTTCCAATTTTGAATATCTCCAAAATTCCCCAGCTTAACTTCCAATGGTAAGTTTCCGGAAAGTTTCCGGAAATTTACCGGAAATGTTCCGCCCCTTTGCAACCCTAATATTAAGCAACTGTATTTTCAAATTTAATATCAATAACCTATGCAACACTACCAATATTTTTGTTCAGTTTGTTAATTTCAAAGTTTGCATGGGGAATCTAATCTATTTTTTTTTTGTTTTACAAAAAAAACTATCTTTTTGTGCAATTAATAATTTGGGTTACCCAATTTATACCCACCCACCATTATGAATTCAGGGGTTGTTTAAGTTCTGATTTCAGTGGACAATTCGGTTTTAACATTTCAATAGTAATCGCCCACACCACCCTAACATATGAAAACTCCTTTTAAAGTTATTGCACAGCTGAAATGATCCATGATCTGACAAAAAGGGTAATGCACAGTCCTGCTCAGTCATGCATGCTATAACATTTTCAGCTATTATCGGCAGTTGCCTACGGAGGAGAAAAAGGCCTGTGAGCTAAAGCAATTGTTTTTCAGTCCTTGAACAATCATGCAAGAACCGTATTTGACGAACATGGAATGGCCACAGAACTTTAGCAAAGATATGCTTCCATTGGCTACACCAGACAAGCACGTTTTTTCCCCTTTACTGTCTATGCGTCGCGAGCAAGCGTGTATGCGCTCCGCTTCCGTTGTTGTTTAAAGATTGAATGGGAACGGATTTGGAGCCAAAGGCTAAAATTTAACGCAGCTACAATTTGTAAGGTATCACCAATATCAATTTAATGTTACAGATGTATGGCTACATACATTCTTAAAATAGTTCTGGTCTAGACTTAAATATCTATTGAAAACTTCACAATGGAGCGTGTTTTTTAGAGCGTGATCTGCAGGCGACCTGTTGGCTATTTTTTTTAGAAAGTGCTGGCTAGGGCCTCATATAGATCAGCGGGCTACCTGGTGCCTGGTGCCCGGGCACCGTGTTGGAGACCACTGATCTAGAGTGCATCTTACAAAAGTAACAATGTAACATACTTATGTGATTGCCTGGACATGGTTCATAGTATAATATAGTCCTGATGTATTTAGCTTGTGTAAGTTATGATAGAGAACCTCTGGTACAACACTTACATAAATGCTTTCATCTAAATAAAAAAATACCTTTTTGTGAGTAAGTAAGGTAACACTGTACATGTATACGACTTCGTCTTTGTTACTATTTAATTACCAGAACAGCTTCAAATTCAAACAATGACATCATGTGAAAACTGTATGATGTTTTAAGGAATAAAGGAAAGCCACAGAGGGACATTTGCACACCTTCTCACACACAGGGCTGTTGTCATTGGCATCCATGATTGTGACCTCGACTCCCACCGTGGTCATGAAGAGGCCGTCACTGGCCGTGATGTTAAGGACGTACAGGTCCTGCGCTTCACGGTCAAGCGGGCGCTTCACAAACACTTTCCACTCTCCCTTCACTGGGGTGAGAGCAAAAGCTCCTTTGGGATTGCCACCTATGGAAATATATATGGAAAAATAAACAGACATCCAGTACATTAATGATTAATAATGATTAATAATACACATTGTAATTCCAGATTACAGTACATATGTGCCAAAACACAAAGGTTAATGAATTATAAAGGTGACTGATATTTAGTTGAAGCTTTTATCAAATTGCCATGGACCCCCAATGGTAGGTTCGGAGCGGACCGATAGTCGGTGCAAAGGCTGCTCCATCATACCACAGAATCATAATATGTTTAATTGTTTATATTTATATTGATAACCAACTTGCAACATTGCAAAGGGGAAACAAAAGGGAAATCACCTTAGATATGAATCAATGCCTCACACTCAATGATTTCAACTGTCCTAAGCAAATCTCTCAACGTCTTCCAACACAAAAACATACACACTTTATAATGATGAGCTTTTTCTCACCTGCAATGTGGAAACTGACGAGGCGGTTCTGGTCCGAAGTGTCTCCATCTCTGGTGCTCAGGACTGCCACAACCTCCCCAGGTGGGTCGCTCTCCCTTACCGCACCCCTGTAGTAGTCCCTCTCAAAAGTTGGTGGGTTGTCGTTCACGTCAGCAACAGTAACGCTCACCACAGCTGTGGAGGACAACGACACAAGCTCCCCGAGATCAGAGGCCACAATGCTGAAAGCATAAGAGGGGGACGTCTCGTGGTCCAATACTCCGACGGTGGTGATCCATCCTGTCTTACTGTCAATAGCAAACATCGAGTTGGTACTAGATATCGGGTCCATCACTGCATTATCAATCGTCCCAAGGCTGTAGGTGACCTGCCCATTGGACCCCCAATCGGGGTCTAGAGCCCTCACCTGGATCACCCTGGTGCCAATGGGCAATCCCTCCATGACCATGGCCACGTACGAGCTCGTCTCAAAGGTGGGCTGGTTGTCGTTGATGTCCAGGACCTTCACCTCCACGTCCACCACGGAGATGGACTCGACAAAGTCCTGCCTCATAGTGGCCGAGACCTTGAAGCGGAAGTTGCTGACAGCCTCGTAATCCAGCGCCTTCACTAGCCGGATGAGTCCTGTTTCTCGCTCGACTAGAAACGTGCTTCCGAGATTGCTCTCCACGGTTTCTCCATTCACCACGGCAAACATTCCGGTCTGACCAAGGCTCAGGTAGACGGAACCCAGCGCTGATCCTGCAGGCGTATCTTCTGGTACCGTAAACGAGTACTGAGGCTGGGTGAAGGAGGGAATGGTTGCTTCAGGAGGGAGCACATGGATGAAGGCCGAGACAAGGGAGTGTTTGGCAGGGGTTCCTCCATCTGTGGCTTTGACGAAGAATGACAAGACCGTTCCTCTTAGGTGCGCCACGCTGCCCTTGGTCACCATCCAGCCGCTGTCCGGCTCTATCTCCAAAACATCCACAAGGGGAAGCCGGGCCTCGCTGTAGAGCGAGTAACTCACCCGGCCGTTAGTCCCCACATCAGGGTCCTGGGCTTGGATCTGAGTCACCAGAGAGCCCATGGGGGCATTCGCTTTGATGCTCACCCTGTACTCCACGGCACGGAAACGAGGGGCATTGTCATTTTCATCGGCAAGTATCACACGAACAGTGCAGAAGGACGCTCGACCTCCCCCATCCAACGCCATTACAGTTAGCACTATGTCTCTGTTCGCCGGGCTCTCTCTGTCAAGCTTCTGTGCTGTAGTGATCAGACCGTCCGGAGCTATGTTGAACTGAGTCTTCCCAATGTCGTTGATGAACGAGTACACAATCTGTCCAAAGAGCCCAGAGTCCTCGTCTGTTGCTCTCACTTGTATAACCCGGGAACCGGCTGGGGCATTTTCTCTCACCTCGGCCAGGTAGAACCTCTGGTTGAACACCGGGCTGTAAAGGTTAGCCCCAAGAACGCGGATGTTTACCTGCGCAGTGCTCGTGAACACACCATCAGAGACGGACACGTTCAGGTTGTAGAGAGATTTCATTCCCTGTCGACGCTGATTGGATAGAGTGATGATTCCCGTTTCAGCGCCCATGAAGAAGTTCATCCTGTCGTCTCCTGAGAGGATGCTGTATCTCAATCGGTCTGCATCCGAGCTGTCTGAATCTGACGCCTGGACACAGGTCACAAAATGGCCCCTCGAAGCAAGTTCACTCACAAAGGCATCGTAGAGTGGTTGATTAAACGCTGGAGGATTGTCATTAGTGTCAATGACCAGGACGGTGACAGAAACCTCACTGCTTTGTGCAGGGTCCCCATTGTCTGTTGCTCTTACGATGAAGCCATAACGCTGTGTTTGCTCATAATCAAGCATGCGGGTGGTCAGGACAAGCCCACTGCTGCTGTCAACAATAAAATACTCTGTGCTGTTGAAGGCATCGGACAAAATTTGGTAGCGGATCAAATTGTTCTTCTCCGAATCTTTGTCAGTGGCCAAGATCTGCAGAACAGCAGAACTGATCATTGAATTCTCAGCAATCGTGGCTGTGTAAGATGACTTCTCGAAGATGGGAGCGTTGTCGTTAACATCCAGCACAGCAATGTCCACATCAACCTCTGACCTCGCCCCCGTAACAGTGTCTGTGGATCGCACTGTTAAGCGGTAGTAGGGGTTGACCTCAAAATCTAAAGGGTAGACAACACTGATGACCCCGGTGTCGAAGCCAATGTCAAACTGAAGGAAGGGGTCTCCGTCCACAATTGTGTATATGATATTCTGACCCTCAGGGCTGGTGGCATTGATGCTGAGAATAGGGGTCGATACTGGGATGTCCTCTAGGACTGATATTCCATAAAAGGGCTTTTCAAAAACAGGCATGGCCTTGTTAACGACTGTTATAGGCACATCCACAGCAGTGAAGAGTGACGGATAGCCTCCGTCCCAGGCAAGGACAACCACTTTATATTCAACGTTTGACAGATCAGCATCGAAGGACCTTTTCAAGAGAAGCTCACCAGTTAGACGGTTGACCTCAAAGTTCCTGTGCTCCTCTTTCAGTGTGTAGAACACCTCTCCATTGACCCCTTTGTCACGGTCTGTGGCAGACACCTTGAAAATTAGCGAGCCAGGCTCAGCATCCACTTGCACAGTGGCGTAGTATGGCAAGCCAATGAACTCTGGGGCATTGTCGTTTACATCCTCCACCTGAACAGTAATAGTCACCCTCGCCACTCGCAATCGGTCATACTCCCTACTAGCCTCCACCACCAAGTCATACGACTCCTGTTCCTCACGGTCAAACGGTATCCCTGTGGTCTGGATGACTCCTGATGTGGGTCTAACCGCGAAGCGAACCCCAGCGTTCAAGAGGGTGTACTTCAGGGGCTCGTTAAGCCGGCTGCCAACGGCGTTGACCACAGCGACCGTGGTGACGTTCACGTTGTTCTCCAGCACTGAGGACACATAGGAAGGCTGGCTGAAAACAAGTCCGCTGTCCATGGATTCCCTCACAACCACTGTCACCAATGCCGTGCTGAAGAAACGCCCGTCGGAAGCTTTCACATTAAAGCGGTAGCGGTCCTTGGAGAGACTGCTGTTTCTCACCGAGAGCACACCGGTTGAAGGGTCCATGGCAAACTGGTCTATGCTGTTGTCAGCCAGGGAGTAGATGAGGTCACTACCCTGTCCACTCAAGTCTGGGTCAGAGGCCTCGACTCTTAGGGTCTCCACACCAGCATAGGTAGGGAGGAGCAGGACGGCGTCATAGGCCTCCTGGGAAAACTTGGGGGGAGAGTCGTTTGTGTTTGTGATCTTAATGACAACCTCTGCAAGTCTCTCAGCAGTCAGCTGAGGCCTCCCACTATCCCTCACGTTGACCCGAAAGTAAAACTCTGAGGAGGTCTCGTAGTCTAAGTTGGCAATGGTCCTGACCGATCCTGTTCCGGAATCCACAGTGAAAAACGATTTGGCGGTATCTTCGACAATATCGAAGACCAGGAGGGCATTCTGGTTCCGGTCCGCATCCACAGCCTGGATCACCAGCGGGCTGCCATTCTCACTCATAACCACGCTGTTAACGGGTGCAGCCTCACTGATAGTTCCTGTGTACCTCAGCTGCCAGAACACCGGCGGGTTGTCATTGTCATCCACTATCTGTATGGAGACAGTGGCATTGGAGGCTATCTCTGCCATGTTAACCGCCTCAATGATAAGGGTGTAGAATGCCGAAGCCTCAAAGTCAAGGAGCCTTTGCGTCGTAATGACCCCAGTGTAGCGGTTGATGCCAAATCTCCTTTCGCTGTTTCCCTGGACAATGTCATAGATGAGTGCCGTTCGGCTGATCGCACTGACGGTGGTGACATAGCTCCCTACTGCTACGTTCTCTGTAATTTCAGCTTGGTACTCCTGTTGGGTAAACTTGGGGCTGGAGATGACGGACAGAGCGACAGCGATCCTGACTGTGGCAGTGGCACTGAGGGGTGGCGTGCCACCATCGATCGCCCGCACCGTGACCGTGTAGTATCCTACCGAGGTGAGGTCCAACTCTCTGGCCACAGACAGGACTCCAGTGAGTGGGTCGATGTTAAACGCACCCCCTGTGTTTCCTGGTGGAGGGAAAAAGAGCATATCATAATGAAAGGAAAGTGAGAGAAACTAATAGCAGGAACATTCTCATTCATTTTATACTACATAGTAGTACCACCAAGAATAGTTGATGATAATAGAATACTAACTCCTCAATAGAAGATAATAATAGAATATACTGACTCCTATTCCAATATTTGGGTGAGTAGTGTGGGGCAAATGCACCTGCTTCAACAGAGTAGATAAGTTCTCCATTTCTCCCGTTGTCTTTGTCAAGTGCAGTGACCTGCAGGACTGGCGTTCCAACTGCAGCAGACTCGAACACCACCCCATCGTACACTGTACTTGTGAAATAAGGGGCTTGATCATTTGCGTCCTCCACCACCACAAAGATTCTAGCCAGATCTCTGTAGTACGGAAACTCCTGATCCTTCACCTTCAAGAGCAAGGAAAAGAAAACAAAATAGATCCTGATACACAGTATAATTAAAACTAAGTTTAATTTATCCCCATGGGGTAATGTGTTTGAAGTAAAAACAAACCCATGAAAGTAAACACATACACAGAGGTTATGAAAATGAATGCATATCTCTTAGGCTGTTGGTAAAAAAAAAATCACATCAAACACTGGGTAAACACAACTTAATAAACTACAAATATAAAACAGAATTTTATTCATCCCCATTGGGCAGTTTGATTGGAAAAAAATAAAATAAAGGCATGAAAGCAAACACATACAAAAGAGCCAGGGGGAGAAATGCATGTCTCCTGAGCTTTCGGCTAAAAATAATAAAATAACAGATGGATAATAGGTACTGAAAAAACAATATGATTCATTCATTGCAGACTAAATGCTTAGACTTAGAAAACTTTAATGTCCTTGAAAGGGAATTTGTTTTAACACAGACACATTAAAACACAACAGTACACACACACACACACACACACACACACACACACACACACACACACCCAAACATCTATGGCACTATATATTATACATTGTATATTGCACTTCGCCTAAGTAAAGGCCTACACATATAAATAAATAAACACAGTGATTACCATGATGGTGAGAACATGCTGAGTGCGGGCCTCAAAGTCCAGCCGGTCGGCTGTGTACACAGCGCCAGTGCCGGGGTTGATCTGGAACATCCTCATGCTGGCTGGGTCCACGCTGCCATGGATGGAGTAGCTCAGCTTGGCTCTCTTGTCCAGGTCTGTGGCGGACACCCTTAAGACCTCCGTGTCCGCTGGAGTCTCCTCGGAGACGGTGATGTCGTATGAAGGCTGGGAGAAGACCGGAGCGTTGTCGTTGCTGTCCAGGACTCTGATGAATACCTGCGTATGGGAGAGAAGGTCATCTGTTTGAAATGTCGAACGATCTAGTTGGATAACTTTAAGGGGGATCACGCTGACAAGCGGCAAGCGGCAGGTTTCTTATTGTTCTCTATGGTTCAGCAGCGGAACGGTGGCAGCGCTGGCGTAACGCTAGCGTTGCACAAGCTGAGCGTTGAACTTGGTTCAACTTTCAAAGTGCAACACGAGCGTTTTCAATTATCAGTTTAGGCAAACCGTCTGTGTTGCTTAGGAATGAGACAGAACTTATTATGGTCTGAGCGTTGTGTTACGCTTGCCACTGCCGCTTGCCGCTGGCCAATGTGATCCCCGCCTAATGTTTCTGTTTTTACAATACAGGAAATAGAGTCATACCTGAGTGGTTGCTGTGTTTGTACCGTCTGTGACCTGTACAGTCATGTTGTAAAGGGACTGGGCCTCTGCATCTAAAGGCCTCGCAATCACAATGGTTCCCATTCCTCTTTTAATGTCAAACGGGCCATCATAACTTCCTGTATTTAAGATACAAACAAAGAAAGATGAAATTACATGACTGGACAGATATCAGAACTACATAAATACAGCACATACTGTACCGGCAATTCCTAAATGTGTAATACACACACACCTGTTTCAATAGAGCAGTTAGCACATGGGGTCTGAGGTATGTAGAACATCTCTTGAGATGTGCGACCACCGGGGAACATATAGATAATTATAATGAAAGATCGCTTTTTTACGCTTTACGCGAGTGAAGAGACATAAGGGACTTCAAAATTCATCTGGGTCTTGAAGTCAAGGGGTCGTTATTTATTTAGCTGGCAAAGTGCAAAGTCTGTCAGCAGACTACAGCTGCACAAAACACATTAAACTAGAAAACTGATTTTGTGTAATTATGACCGCCGCGCACCGAAGCCAGATTTATTTCTTTTTTCTTTTTCGCATGGCCAATTTTTCGTCAAGGATTCCCGGGACACTGAAAGACCGGGGTGCACGGCATTTAGCCCCACAAGGATAGCATGGAACCATTGTTTTTTGTTTTGATCTGTAGCTCCCCCGCTGTACTGGACCCCCCGAAAGGAGGGTAGGGCGGACACAGTTTTCTGTGAATATCTCGAGAACCATAGGGTTTAGGAGGACCACCTTTTTTTGTATGTTGATCTTGACACCCTCTGAATGCATGCCAAGTTTCGTGGAATTCCGTTAATGGGGGGCCATACAATAAATTAATTCATGTTACTGTACACCAACTGGCCTGTAGGTGGCCGGACACAGTTTTCTGTGAATATCTCGAGAACCGTAGGGCCTAGGAGGACCACTTTTTTTTGGTATGTTGGTCTTAAGGGGCCATGTCAACCCATCCCATTACCCAAGTTTTTTGGACTTTCGTTCATGGGGGGCCATACAATAAATTAATTTATGTGTACATTTAGTGACCGTAAACAGAGTTTTCTGTGAATATCTTGAGAATCGTAGGGCCTAGGATGATCAATTTTTTGCGTATGTTTGCCTCCAGGGGTCATGTTAACCCATTCCATATGCACACATGTGCATAAACAGATACTCACACACACACATACATTTACAGTAATCATACGTATGACACATACACACACAGTAGACATACAGTATGTACGCATGCATGCACATGCACACACACACAGGCACACCCACAAGCACATGTACGCACGCACACACACATAAACACGTACACGCACACATGCACACAATTCAAGAATTTCTCAGAATTATGAACAGGCAAGATGGGGATGGGGTTGTATACAATGTATTTTACATGTGAAATCTATGAACTAATCATGTTTTGGTACTTGTTGTCTAGCAGATACCAGTGAGAATCGAGTGTGCATAATGCAATTCAGTGAGACAGTTAGAATCATATATGCCTTTCACCTTTTGTTTTTAGCCAGCAGCCAGACCAGCAGATACCCTGAATTACTGAAGCTAAGAAGGTTTAGTTAGTACTTGGATAAGAAACCTCCTTGGAAGAGCAGGTTCCTGCTGGAAGTGGTGTTGGTTGCTGGCTAGTAGGTGGCACTCTTCCCTGTGGCCAAAAGCCACCAAACAAATATCAATCCCAATGTCCTATTGCAGTGACAGGGACACTGTACTGCAGGAGATGTTTTCTTTTGCATGAATGTTAAATTGAGGTCCTGACTCACCATGGTTGTTAAAGATCCCATGGCATTTATCGCAAAGAATAGGTAGTTCCCTGATTTGCTTTATTTATGTACACATACATAAAGACACACACACATGCACAAACACATAAAAACACACACACACACACAAAGACACGTAAACATACACACACTACACATGCACACACTCATACATGCACACACACGACACGCACAAACACGCACACAAACACATAAACACACATACACACACACACACACATGCACCCATACAAACACACCTACATACACAAACACAAGCACACACACACACACACACACACACGTACACACCAGTGGTGGAGGAAGTACTGAAACTCAGTACTTAAAGGAATTATCCGGAGTAAAATGCACTTTAGATCAATTTACGGATAATTGGGAGTACACACGTTGAGTTGACATCAAAATCATGTCATTCGGATGTGTTTTGAGAAAGTTCGATTTTACCGTTTTTAGTCAAAACTCGTTAGCGTGGAAGTGAGAAGGGCATATTATTTCGCCGCTACAAAACGCTATTTTTATACCACTGTAACTTCGCTGCTCCGCGGACTAGCAATCTCATCAGGGAGGAGGCCCTAACGCTGCAGATAATACAGACAGAGAAAGGCAAGCATATGCTCGAGGCACAGAACACATTTGCATGTCCAGTGTAGCCATGGGTCTGGTGAATATAGCCTACTGAATGCAGATGCTACAAGCTCAGGCTTTGCCTGGTCTAGACTAGAAGCCTATGTTTCAAAGCTTTAGAAGCGGGGCACATAGCGCTCTAGAATCTCAACCCAGCCCCCTGGTAAAACAAACGTGTTTGTCAGAGACAAAAAAACTGATCGTAAAATGTAGCCTAAAGGTAAAAAGGAACGATGGTGTTGTAGAAATGCAGTGGAGTAAAAGTACCGATAATTGGTGCAAAATGTAACAAAGTCAAAGTCAAAAGTATGCACTATAGATTCTACTTAAGTAAAGTACAAATACGTGGAAAATGTACTTAAGTACAGTAACGAAGTATTTGTACTTCGTTACATTCCACCACTGATACACACACACACACACACACACACACACACACACACACACACACACACACACACACACAAAAACACACACAAAACACATATACATATACATAAAAAACAAGCACACACTCTGCACACACTCAATTACAAACACACAAAAAAGGAACAAAGTAGGAACATTTGACAAGCGTGACTTATTGTTGTGGAAAAAATGTGCTGGACTGGGCGGCAGTCATATTTTGTACCGCTCTGCGGTACATCTAGTTAAATTAGCTGTAGTTAGGCTTAAGAACTGCATTTTGCCCATCATTCAAGTTACTCTCATTTACGAGTGTTGTTGTTTCAGGTGGATGTAGCGCCATTTTATAATTTTCGCTATGCACAACACTTTGAATGCCACAGCCACACAACCACAGCTCCTAGTCAACCCTTAGCAGCACCACCACAACGTAATTCAGACACATACATTTGAGGTGGGTTGCAATTGGGCAAACAGTGGTAAACATTTGCAGCAAACGTGTTTACTATGAACAGTGAAATTTAAACCAATTTTGTGTAAACATTCCAACCCTTTGTTCAGTTTCCCTGTGTTTTCATGGAGAACATTTTCCTATGTTTGCTTATGTTTGCCTATTATTTGAACGCACCTCTGATCTAATGCCACTCACCGGAGATATCAAACCACAGTGGTATGGTGTTCTGGTGAACTGAGACTGTCCCCACTGCTTCAGACACCTTGGCATTCTCGGGGACACTGAAATTGAAGAAAGGTGCCGTAAACAGCAAGGGCGATGACGAAGGGAGCGGCTTGCGGATCCATTCAATATGGAGGCGGGTTGTGGAAAACTTCTGGGGATTGCCATTGTCTGTCGCTTTTATCTGGTAAGGACAGAAAGCATAATGTATTTGGAATCTGTTTTTTAATGTTATTATCTATGTCAATGATGCTAATTTAGATTGCCAGGCTCCCAGTTGCAATCAAATGAAGAGATTGTTCTCTATAATCATCTGCTTTGATGATTTAATTTGAATCAACATCTGCCTCTATTATTCAGATTTTCTCTGAAATAATAAACTAATCTGCTCAGCTCTATCAGCATCATCACTTAATGCTCTGAAACTACTCTTTGGCTCCAGTGAAAGCGTTTGTTGCCTCCATTCCTGTATACTCCCCTACCGTGAGGATGTCAAAGCTGCCTGCATTGACCATCTTCCTGGACGACACCATGGCCGTCTTGGCGTCGATGAAGAACTTGCCGTCCTGGTTGCCGTCGAGGATGCTGTAGGTCAGGTCGGCGTTGGCCCCCTCGTCTCTGTCGTAGGCGAACACCCTGTAGATGGGGTCCCCCCGCTTGCTGCGCCCCCTCTCTGGGACGCTGATGCGGTAGACGGTCTCTGGAAACTCAGGCTTGTTGTCATTCTCATCCTGAATGTGGACGATGACCCATACTGTGGCCTGCCGAGAGGTCTCACTCCCATCCATAATAGTCACCTAGCAACAACAACAACAGAGAGAAAGTCTACTCATTCATATAGACCCTTTCAACAAGGTAAACAAAAACAATGCTTGAACGTTCTATTTGGGCCCCAATCTACTTCCTCTGCATTAAGATAACATATGGAATGTTAAAAAGGAAGTCTTGTGGGGCCAACTATGATGCTGATAATGGAACTCTCTTGAAAGGGTCCATTGTAGCACACATACCACAAATATGGTGTGATACACTAATAAGTGAAAGACACAACAGATATTTCACACAGAATGATTCACATCACAAATGGGCACACCATACACCATACTGTATATGGGTGCTACGTGATCAAATATAACTCACGATAAAATATACATGATAAGCATATACATCCTTTTCACATATATTTTAACTGTGCACATTTCACATCCTAAACAAGGCACTGACGCCTACAAGACCCAAGTACAGAAGATATACTACACAATGAATGTACATAAATAAAACTGTGTCTGAACAGAAAAGCAAACTGGGTCTCACTCTAATAATAACTTCACACCACACAGACAAAAGTCAGTCTAAATCAACAAGTGCATGCCTTTAGGTGTCATTTAGTCATTGTCATTCAGCACACACACCGCACAGATCTCCTTATTGCGGTAAGCTAGATTTGGAGGCAGTAGATGAATGCATCTTAACATCTCTGTGGGTGTTCTCTCTCTCTCTCTCTCTTTCTCTCTCTCTCTTTCTTTATTTCTCTCTCTTTCCCTTTTTCACTTTCTCTCTCTCTCTCTCTCTCAAGTGTGTGTGCTAAAAGTAAAATGTTCTTAGTTTTTTTGTTCAAAGTGACTTGGCATCAATAAACATTACATTAACATTAAAAAAATAACAGTTTAACTAGTCATTATAGTCTCAATAAAAAAGACCACTATTGGTGATAGACTAAATAGAATTAAACTGAATAATAACAACAAAATCCTTCAGTAAAACCATGTGTGCTATTTGTAATGCACATGAGTTTTCACAGACTGTTCTCTGTCAGTCTGACTGTTCTCAGGCAGCCCGTCACCTTAATCATCCAAAAGAGTTACATATGCTTACTGTATATTCAGCACAAACTCACCACCAATAATCAAACACTAAGGACACAATGAATCTATTTTTTGTTAAACAAAGGATAACAAGGAGTGGTGAATCAGTGTGGGAATTCCTAGACAATAGAAATATTTTGAAAATCAAGATCCTAATGTTTTAATTTAGACACATGTCTACAGTTGTTAATATATTAACAACTGTATTCATGTGTCCTATATTAAAACATTCATTAGGATCTTGATGCACATAATGCACTTTTTTTTTTTTTTTTTTTTTTTGCACATAATGCACTTTTTTTCCCCCACTTTTTTTTTGTGTACTGATTTACTAAGAAATTATAGACCCTTTCAAGAGAGTTCCATTATCAGCATCATAGTTGGCCCCACAAGACTTCCGTTTTAACATTCCATATGTTATCTTAATGCAGAGGAAGTAGATTGGGGCCCAAATAGAACGTTCAAGCATTGTTTTTGTTTTTATTGTTGAAAGGGTCTATACCTTAAACATCTGAGTAATGAAAAGAGAGAAAGATAAAGACCTAAGGCCATCCTTCTCCATGCTTTATCTTAGACCACCTATCTGCATACTTTATTTTACCTGTCTCACATGCCATTATACCCTCTATTTTACAATAGTGTCTGATATAATTCTTAAAGACTTTTAAATTATTATTTTTTTAAATCCATCATTTTATGTATGAATACTTTTCCCAACAACATAATGATATTTTGTATTGCCTGGCTTTCATTTACCAAATCGCCCAGGAGTACTGTAGGGAGATCTAAGCGCAAAATGATGTCATATTTTAACAGCCAACTTTGTATTTCAAGCCAAAATATAGCAGTTGAAGGACAGTACCAAAATAAGTGTTCCTGTAGTCTCCTCCTCCTCTAAACAGAAACGACAGAATGGATTTGTCTCTATCCCCCAAATATGCAGCATTTTCTTTGTGTTTAAGTATTTAAAAATTAATTTATATTGAAAAAAACATATTTTTATATCTAATGATGCTTCATACAAGTTACTGAAGATTTCTTTCCATGGAAGAGGACAATCTATCATTTTTTCCCAGCTATTAAAATTTTTACATGGGAACCAATTTATCAGTTTGTAGATAAAACGTATATATTTCCTTGTTAATTTTTGTTTTATCTAGCCATTTGTTTTGCTTTATATTTGGTCTACACACTAAATTATAATCAGAGCTGGTTTTAATTTTTTGTTTCCATCTTAACGGCAGGGACGTGGTTAATTGATTATACTGTTGAATAGTACCTACCTCCCCATACTGTACCTAATTCTTAATTGTTTATATGGAAGGATCTCACATTTTTCATTCACAATATCTTTAACAAAAATAATTCCTTTACTAAACATTTGCTTAAAAAAGATAACTCGTCCTCCAACTAATATATTTGAATTAAACCATAACATTTGTTGCAATATTTCTTCTGTTTTTTCAGGAGGATAATACTGAAAATGTAGCCAGCTTTGTAGTGCTTCCATTAAGAAGGTAGAAGCTTTATAAATAATGCTTTCCATCTTGTGAAAATGTGTTGGACTAATTTGTAAAAATGGGTACAGTTTTTTCTCAAATATCGGATGAATGTTTCCAAGCAACTTGCTTGAGAACCAGTCTGGGTTAAAATAAAAATTTTGTATGAGAGACGCTTTTAATGATTTATTCATTGACCTCAGGTTCAACAGTTGCATGCCACCTACATCGTAATCATTGTAAAGATACACTCGTCTAACTTTATCTTTTTTGCCATTCCAGATAAACTTAAATATTTGTTGTTCATACTCTTTAAAAAATATTTCAGGTGGTGAAGGAAGTGCTAACATTAAATATGTAAATTGAGACACAACTAAAGAATTTATAAGTGTTACCTTACCATAGTACCAAGTAGTCAAATTCTTGCCTTGCCATGGCTGTAAAATGGAATTTATTTTACTCAACTTGTTTTTATAATTAATTAAGGATATTTCTCCAATATTCTGGGGTATGTAGATGCCAAGAATATTAACGGCTCCATCCACCCATTCCACTGGAAGATCACAGGGAAGATGGAAATCACTACTCTTCAAATAACCAAGTCTCAATATACAACATTTCTCATAGTTGGGTTTAAGACTTGATAATTTTGAAAAATTATTCAGATCAATAATGAGATTATGAAGTGATGTATTGTCTGGTTCAAGCATAAAACTAGAATCATCTGCATACATGCATACTTTATTATTAATGCCGTTTAGTTCCAAACCCTTAATCTGTTTATTAGATCTTATTTTCATTGCCAAAATCTCAATTGCAATGATGAATAGGTAGGGGGATAAAGGACAGCCTTGTTTGACTCCCCTTCTTAATGGTATTGGTTTGGAGAAATGTCCATTATTTAGGACTTTACAGACAGAGCCTTCATACATTATTTTGACCCACTCTATAAAAGAGTCTCCAAAGTTGAAGAATTTTAAACATCTATTAATAAAGCTCCAGCTGATTTTATTAAACGCTTTCTCAAAATCAGCAATGAATATTAATCCAGCTTTATTTGTTTGGTCATAATGTTCAATTCTTTATAATATCTGTCTGATGCTGCTGATATATTCCGCCCTTGTAAGAAACCCGTTTGATCATTGTGTATTATTTGTAGAAGTACTTTTTTTATTCGTGTAGCAATACATTTTGCCAATATTTTGGAGTCATACCCTTGTAAGGTGAGTGGTCTCCAGTTTTTCAGTTGAGTGGGGTCTTTATATTTTCCACTTGGATCCTGTTTCAGCATAATGCACATTTTTTCCATTTAATGCATGAACCTTCACCTCACTGTCAATACTTCTAGATGTCCTCTAGAAGTATTGACAGTGAGGTGAAGGTTCATGCATTAAATGGAAAACATGTGCATTAAAAGCAAGTTTGAACTACTGTAAATGGGACAGATGTGCCACAATGCATTTATAAATGATCACAAAACATATGCAATGTGATTCGATCCTAACCTGCAACTTCTCGAAAGAACGCTGCTTTAAAAGCTCTGCCCTCTTTGATCCCATTTAGGGCTGTTTAATTTTTCGGTGTCAGAAGGTCTTTGGGTCGCTTGGTGAGCAGCTCAATGGACAAAGCTCAGAGCCATC
The DNA here is from genome assembly GCF_017589495.1 of Alosa alosa. NCBI lineage: Eukaryota > Metazoa > Chordata > Actinopteri > Clupeiformes > Clupeidae > Alosa > Alosa alosa. Next base: position 19,097,263 of record NC_063190.1, on the reverse strand, counting down.
GGGTAGAGATTTGAGCTTTTACACTGGCTCTGCCGTTACACCCAGGGATGGGACACTCATGTGGGGGGGACAAAGAAATCAATACCCCTCTCTTGCCCTGGCCACGTGTTGGCCAGCTCACACGTAAACACGCCTGTCCTATTGACCCACACTACTGTACAAAGGCCTGATTACCGAGCCAGGCTGCCAGGCTGCTCACCAGACTGTGAAACAGGAGGGGCATATCTACGTCCAACGCAGAACATATCTAATTCACTACGCACACAAATACTGATATACTGTCTAGGCTGCCAGAATAGATGCTGGTGAATGCAAACAATAGTGTAGCTAATCAAACCACACCAAACCAAAATGATAATGCCTGTTTTACTGACAGATGGGCATGTCCGGGTCAGTCATTCATTTCTCTCCCACTGGCTTTTCAGAAATGTTTTCCAATATCACTATGGATTAGCCTACAAAACTAACATTTCAACTCTAGATAAGATAGTGCAGCTTGTTATGCAGCAAATAACAGGGTTGGAAACATTTCACATAGAATCTCGCAACTTGTAATTGTTTCATGTGTATAGATAGGCATATCTCAGCAACTAAAATAAAACATCAGGTTGAGAGTTTTGTACAATGGCCATAAGACAAAGGGGACTGTTTGACAAAAAAATAGCAAAAAATCTGAGACCATGGTGTCAAAGCTGTTTGTACTGATATGGAAGGACCCATATATTTTGTCGGCCATGTTGAATTTTGCCACTGGACATGAATGAGGTACAGGTGTTTTACAATCAGTGGGATCCTAAATTGTAAAATCAACCCCATAAGTTTCCAAAATCTTAATGTGTCGTAAAGATATAAAAAAATGATCTGTGCAAAAGACATACATTGACATTATCCATACCTCAAGGAAGTGTTCAGCCTGTTGTTCGCGGTCCAGCTTCCTGGATGTGGTTGTGATGAGTCCTAAAAGGATATCAAAGGGAAACATTAACCAGAGCACAAGCAGTTGTTTGCCTGAATAAGAAGGATTGCTGTGTGAGTGGGCAGTGCATAAGAGTGGGCGCCGACGAGAGTGGCAGCATGTCGAGGTAGCTCCGTGTCTTTGTGTTTTTTCTCCGTCTTTTGTCTACTTTTTTACTTCGCAACTTTTTGGATTACACACTTTGAGGAGTGTTTTTATTCTATCCTATGGATATGGACCTATTGCAATGCTCCAGCGGCAGCAAACTTGTTTACACAAGGAATCAGCTGCTTGCACTATGACGGAATGCTGGTAGTGTTAACGTCAACATCCCAGAGGAATTGTGGTTCTTTTGGGGCTGTGGAGTGGGAGTTCAAGTGAGGACGAGGCGACGGGAGAAGAAGTGGAGATACAAGCCCTCAGTTCCATCGATGGTGATGGGAAACGTGAATTCACTGGCTAACAAGACTGACAAACTGGCTGCCCTGGTAAGAAACCAGAAGTTGTACAGGGAATGTAGTTTGTTATGCTTTATGGAGACGTGGCTAACTAGCTACACCCCACTTCTAACGTTGAGCTGCCCGGCTTCAGTATAGCTCGTTTGGACAGAGACAATAAACTTTCTGGCAAAAAGAAGGGAGGTGGACTTGTGCTGTACATAAACAACAGATGGTGCAATCCCGGACATGTTACAGTGAAGGAGACTGTATGCTGTAAGGATGTGGAGTTACTAGCGGTTAGTCTCCGACCGTACTACATGCCGAGGGAGTTCTCGCACGCCATTGTTGTCTGTGTTTACGTTCTGCCTCGAGGCCTCCCGAACACAGCATGTGACGCCATTCACTCTACAATTGCAAGGCTCCAAACTCAACACACTGATGCCTTTTTTGTGATCTCTGGTGACTTCAATCACATAACACTAGATTCCACCCTCACAAACCAAGCTGAAAGAGGCTTAGGAGTACTACAGAAGGAAGGTGGAACAGAAGTTGCAGGAGAACAACATGAAGGAGGTATGGGATGGAATAAAGACCATCACTGGCCTTAAGAAGAGCAGCAGCTCTGTGGAAGGAGATCTGGACAGGGCAAACCAGTTGAACCACTTCTACAACAGGTTTGACTGCCCTGCTCCAGCTCCAATGGCAGTGGTCTGTCCACCACCCCCTGGTGACTCAGACACTGCTCTTGCTTGCTTGCCTGCCCAACCCACACCAGCCACCCGACAACCCCCTCAGACGCTGGATTACAGATTACCTGACCGAGCGGCCATAGTTCGTCAGACTAAAGAACTGTCTCTCTGACACTGTGATCAGCAGTACTGGAGCTCCACAGGGAACTGTGCTCTCTCCAGTCCTGTTCACCCTATACACATCTGACTTCTGCTACAACACTGAGTCATGCCACATGCTCTGACAATACTGCAATTGTGGGGTGTATCAGGGAAGAGCAAGAGGAGGAGTACAGGAGCCTGGTGGAGGACTTTGTGCAATGGTGCAAACTCAACCACCTTCAACTCAACACTTCGAAGACCAAGGACATGGTGGTGGATTTCCGCAGGTCTAAGCCCGCTCTGCTATCAGTCTCCATTGATGGGGTCAATGTGGAGGTGGTAAACCCCTACAAGTATCTGGGCTTACACCTGGACAATAAACTGGACTGATCAGCCAATACTGAAGCACTATACAAGAAAGGGCAGAGCAGGCTGTACTTCCTGAGGAGGCTGCAGTCCTTCAATGACTGCAGTAAGCTCCTCAGGATGTTTTACCAGTCTGTTGTTGCCAGAGTCCTCTTCTATGCTGTGGTATGCTGGGGAGGAAGCACAAAGAAAAAGGATGCTGGACGACTAGACAGGCTGGTAAGGAAAGCTGGCTCTGTCGTGGGAGCCGAACTGGAGTGCATCACTTCAATATCAAACAAAAGGACCCTGAACAAACTGATCAACATCTTGGACAATGAATGTCATCCACTCCACAGCTCTATTACAAAGCAGAAGAGCTTGATCAGCTGGAGACTTTGCTCACTGTCATGCACAACTGACAGACTGAGGAAGTAATTTGTCCCCAGGGGCATTGAACTGTTCAATGCTTCACTTAAGGGTAGAGGACAGATAGACTTCTCTGCATAGTCTGTCTGCCTCTCCACATTCTCCATGTTGGTGTACGTACTGTCCACTAGCCTACTGTTTTACTGCTACACTGTTTACATGCTATATTAGCACATATGCACAACCCCTCCCTCCCTCCCACAGCCTGGATTGTGGCCATACTTAATACTTTTTATTCAATACTTGACCAATGGCTGTTACCCTATTACTTCAACCTATTCTTGCGCTGATAATAGTTTTTATATTACTTGTCTACATTATTCTCTTATATGTCCATATTTATTTTATGCTGGTCTCGACTATTCTTGCACTGTTGCACTTACTTATTTGCACCATCACCATGACACTCACTCTCAGAGCACCTTACCATGCATACTGAATCACAGGCTCAGTACCTGCCCTATCACTACAAGGCAAGCGCCTCATGCGTGATCATCCTTAAGCACACTATGTGGATATTTGATTTAGTTTTTTTTTGTATATTTAGTATTTAGTATTTTTTTTATCTTCTACTGTCTCTATTGTGCAGTGGAGTTTTTATATTTATATACTTATATTACTTTTTTGCTGTAAGTGGATGTTGTGTGTGATGTCTGTATGCTACTGAGACCTTGAATTTCCCCTTGGGGATCAATAAAGTATCTATCTATCTATCTATGAACATTTTCCATAACCTTTGTTGACCCAACAGGCCACACCTCCTATTTGCCCTTAACTTGTGTTCAGAGCAGACTCCACTGAAAACCAGAAATCCATCTGGTTACTTTTGTTAGTCATAGTGTAAATGTCATTTGTCTCTAATTTGGTACAGATTAAATACAATTCTTAATAATTGACAGGACAACCACAAGGCACAAGCAAATTTCCTTGAATTTCCCCTGGGGATCAATAAAGTATCAAGTCAAGTCGGCTTTTATTGTCAATTTCTTTACATGCACTGGTCATACAAAGAATTGAAATTTCGTTTCTTACTTTCCCATGCAGACATAGACATGCTTTAAATACAGACATAGACATACTATAGACATAGCCATAGACAATAAACATTAAATTAAAGTGCAAGACTGAAATATAGAACATGTACGTATCAAAATAGAAATATAGGACATATATATTAAAAAAATAGAGGTAGTTGTGTTGTATATTTATATAGTCTTAACAGTTACATGAAGTTTAAACTTGTGCTTGTGTGACCTGTATATTTACATTGATATGCAGTATGCAGTAATTTCAAGTATATCAGGCTTGATGTGAAGCAGCAACACGCTAGGGCTGCCAGTCACAGTGCAGTTCCACAGGGCGGTGTTGGGGGCTTAGGGTAGACAGGATCCTAGTTTCCTAGGTTCCTGGCTGGCTGGTGGGTGGGGGGGGCTGTCAGTGATGGGAGAGTGGGTAGAGTGTTCAGCATCCTGATTGCTTGGTGGATGAAGCTACTTGCCAGTCTGGTGGTGCGGGAGTGGAGGCTCCTATACCGCTTTCCAGAGGGCAGGAGGCTGAACAGTTCGTGTGCAGGGTGGGTTGTATCCTTGACAATCATTAGTGCTTTTATGGGTGAGGCTGGTGGTGTAAATGTCCTGCAGGGAGGGGAGTGGTGCTCCAATGATCCTCTTAGCTGTGTTAACAGTGCGCTGGAGGGTCTTCCTGTTCTGATCTGTGCAGCTTCCGCCCCACACTGTGATGCTGCTGGAGACGATGCTCTCGATGGTCCCTCTGTAGAATGTAGTCATGACAGGGGGCGTGGCACTTGCCTTTTTCAATTTGCGCAAGAAGTAGAGGCGCTGCTGGGCTTTCTTCGCCAGTGATGCTGTGTTGGTGGTCCAGGAGAGGTCGTCGCTGATGTGCACCCCCAGAAATGTTGTGCTGCTCACTCTCTCCACAGCATCTCCGTCGATGGACAGTGGTGGCAGTTGTTTGTGGCCTCTCTGAAAGTTGACAACAATCTCCTTGGTCTTGCTGACATTTAGCAGTATCTATCTATCTATCTAGATTTCTCACCATGAGAAAATGAATATGACCAGAGAGATATAGGATCCGGATATGACTACTTTGACAGCCACAAATCATTATTCATGTCAAATCTCATCGATGTGCTGTATGTACTGTATATATTGATTTACTGTTAAGTACAAAAGTGGGAATACCCCTGGCACAAATATGAGGTTTTTTTACTCAATCTATTAAATGCATAAGCTTATGGAACATTTGAAGGCTCACTTAATTCCTGTGTGATTATATTAGAGGTTGTATTAACTCTGTTATACTTAAAAAGCAAGAAAAAAGAGGATACCAAAAGTTTAGCATACAACTCATATGTCAATGTGTCTGTCTATGTGGTCATTGTTTCTTCCATACATACTGTATCTCTCTGATGTTGTCCACTAAGAGTACAAAAAACTAATGTTGGCATACAATTTTCCATACTGCCGCAACTAGGTCATAATGTGTCATTTACAGCACAGACACACAAACTCACAAATACACATAGCCCCAAGAATGCTTCAGTGGCACCAGATGTGTAACCGAGCACTCTCGTTCAGGGAGTGATTAAATAAGTAGACATATGCCACCTAGATACACAAACAAACAAACACACACACACACACACACACACACACACACACACACACACACACACACACACACACACTAGGGTGCATCATCCGCCTCACTTTTTGAAAAGAATTTGAAAATCAATCTGTCCCTAGAATAATTTTGTTCCATTAACCAAAAAAAACTTCCATGAGAAATGTTATTGAATTCAATTGATGTTTGGGTGACCCACCGAGCCTCTGAAGTTTCCAACTAAAGACGTCCATAAAGCTAGGCTGAAAATATCATTTTTTCTTAAATAACGCCAAAAATAATGGGTCTAGCCCTATTAGTACGGGGAATCATGCAATTTTAGGAACGGTTCATATAGATTTTTGCAACTGGTGATTTTTTACTTGCTAGGCCCCTATTGAATACAAAACAACCTGTCAATTTTTTTCTTCATTTTCAGTGCCAAAATTCAAGATGGTGGACAATATATGCAGAAAAATAATATAAAGGCTTAAAGTGGTCAATTTTTTTGATATATATACATATAATAAGGTAGACAAGTGAGATACAGACTATTTACAAAATATGTATTGCATCATTTGCCAAGAAATTTGGAGAAAAATGGGAAAAAATAGAAAACATTTAAAAAAATCTGCATTTTGTTTCAGTATTGAAGAGTTCAACAAAACATTGTCACTCAAGTATTTATCCTCACCACCATCACTGTCTTTTTAATATTGGTGCACATCTCCTCAGAGCCTTCACACCTGCAAAGTTGTGTGAATGGTAAGTTGTTACTCTTGCAAGAACACCTTCTACTGCATTGGCTGGCAAGACAACAGCACTTCACAAGCTCCACAACAGCCTGTGGTGCTGCTGGAAGTTTTGACAGAACAGGAGCCCATTGCCCATCAACAATTTGCCTCCATCCCAGTGATAGTGAGTCAAGAATCTTTGGAGCAGGCACTGTATCTTGTGCCCAAACATTTGCTTGCCTGTGTGCTCTCAGAATTTCAATTTCAACTTAATTTCACTTATAGAGCATCAAAACATTACCCATGTCTCATGGCGCTTTACAGAGTGTCAGACAGAGCCAATGAGTAACAGGGGCGAGGAAAAACTCGCAAGAATTGGAGAAACATATCGGATGAAATCCTAAGCAGATCCACGACTCAAGGGCCTGACCCATCTGCCTGGGGTCAGTTACAGGACAGTAAGGTCTATATACAGAGAATAGAACATGGTATTTAGAGCCACCTGAGGTATATGTTACAAAGTGGTTACGTAGATGGTTACATAACCAGTATGATAATGCATGAATCCTATTTAGTGTTAAGTTCAAATAGTCCAGTGTAGGGGATGAATTGTCCATAGGGATTAGGAGTTGTCATCGGGCAAGTAGTGGGTCTCTAGGCTGCGCGGGTAGGAATCCGAGCATGGGGACAGCAATAGACGATGGTAGGACAATCATAGGGATGGGATTCCCTAGTTCCCGAGTTCCACTGAAGGGCTTTAGCTGTTTGAAAACCATGTTTTGAGGAGCTGACACACAAATTTCTCACATCCAGCTAACACGTTTGGAGATGGATGAGGACCTACTACAAGCCTACAAAGTGTGTTAATGACATCATCATGACTTGTTTGACTTGAAACAGAAACCTTTCCTTTCCCACGGGATAAACAGTAAATGGCGGGACAAACGGTTGTCTTTCAATTTCCTGACAGGATACAATAGGATACCCGATAGGTCCACCGACTCTATGCACGATGTGATTGGCTGGACCGAAGTTTGGTTTTTCCACCTCACAAGCCAACGGAGAGTTGCTAGACTACCCTGGCTATAAATTACATTTGCTGCTGCTAGGGTGCGTCAAGATTTCTAGGCTGAGATGTATCTTTTGTCGACGTTCTCCAGTGCCCATGATAATGAGACTGTCTTTGTTGATGTCTGGTACCCTGCGAAGGGCAAGCACCAAGACATCTGTGTGACGTGTAGATATATGGGGTTTTGCCAAAATGACTTAATGCTACTGCCACCTTTGTGTGTGTGAACTGTGACTGGCAGTTTACATAGTTCAACAGCTTTATGAGCAAGGTAGAGGACGAGGTTGGCTTTGGTTTCCTTCGATCCCAGAAAGCTTTAAAGTCTTTGATTGGTGTAGTCTTCATGAGCTTATGAGCTTTTTCCCATTGTATCGACCTGTCTCGTCCTGTCTTTCATGGAGTTTGTGATGGTATAGTTGTTAAATAATAAGTAGCCTATATGTCATTGTAGCCTCGTGCCTCACTTTCAACATTTTCAAAGAAGCATTATGCCAGATCTTAGCAACAGTTTATGTCACTTTTCCTGACAACCATCTCCTGCACAACAGCCATGCCATCTATTAAGATGCTATCCAATGTGTGTGTTAAATGCACTGAGCTACTCTCTGTAGATTGTTCAGATGATGCTGTTTCTGAAACCAGTCACAATTCATGGATGAAGGCAGACTTAGCTGTAGTGGGCAGCATTAGGCTTGCATATAATCAACAAATTCATGTTCCCACAATTTCCTGCAAGTCCTGTTAACAGAATTATTGAAGACCAAAGAGCTCATTGTGGACTTCAGGAAGCTTTCTATCTGAGGAGGCTAAAGAAGGTCCACCGCCTCCTCAGATCATGGTGAACTTCTACCCCTGCACCATCAAGCGTATCCTTACCAACTGTGTCACATTTTGGTATGGCAACTGCTCTGCCCACGACCGAAAAGCATTGCAGAGGGTGGTGAAAACAGCCCAACGATCACTGGTTCCTCACTCCCTCCATTGAGGCCATCCAGGGCAAGTGATGCTTGCATAAAGGCGCACAGCAGGTTCAGAGGAAGCTTTCCTGCAGCTGAACTCTAGCTCTGCATCCTGGTTGACAACCAACCTACAAAGCCACCCCCCCCAATGCCTCCTTGCCTGTGCCTGTTGAGGTGTCCACGACCATAGCAATCTTGACAGGGACAACAAGGAGGCAGACCCCCACCCCCAATGTATGTTGTTTATACATTGTTCACATTACATAGCCATATTTATTCTGCTCTCATAAAGTAACTGCTAACATACACTGCACATATTTATATTACTCTAAACCTCTCTACCTTATATAAATCAACTGTATACTACTGTCTACACTGCACTACATTTCTTGACCTGTCTATGCACCACCTGTATATACTTTGTATATCACATTGCACTTTTTTTTTGCACTTCTGGTTAGACGCAAACCACATTTCATTGTCTTCATACTTGTACTCTGCAATGACAATGAAGTTGAATCTAATCTAATCTATTGTGGTGAGTGCAGAACAATACTTTAATTCAAATGATTATTAGGTTATGTGAAGGAAACTTTTAATCAATCAATGTGTTTTTCCGGGTATGCCAATAAATAGCATAATGGTGGTTACACCAATCATTGGTTGATAATCATGACATCTCATGTCACCCATGGTCATATTTATTACCTAAGTCATTCAATTTTATTAGAAAATGTACGTATATAATGATAATACCTAACATATATCCATTTAAAATGTTTAAAAAGGCGATTATTTGCAATTTTTGGTGATATATCCGCCATCTTGGATTTTGGACCTGTGCAGTCCGGGAAAAAATTGGAAACAGGTAGTTTTGCAAACTATAGGGTCTGAAGAAGTGAAAAAACATAATTTGCAAAAATCTATATGAAATGTTCCAAACACCTTTTTTTGCTACATATCGCCCTGCACTATATAATGTCAATGGAAGTTGAATATAAATATGGACTTACCGCATCATTTGTGTGGGTTGTGTGTCTCTTTCTTTATTACTTCCTGAGATATGGCAGTAGTGTACATTTTGGGGGAAGCAGCCAGACCAACGGATTCCTTGTCTTAGCTGAATTACTGAAGCTAAGCAGGTGTGGGCCTGGTTAGTACTTGGATGGGAGACCTCCTTGGAAAAACTAGGTTGCTGCTGGAAGTGGTGTTGGTGGGTGGTCAGCAGTTGGCACTCTTCCCTCTGGCCAAAAAGATTGATTCCAATGCCCCAGTGCAGTGATGGAGACGGAGATGCCGTCCTTCAGATGAGACGTTTAACTGAGGTCCTGACTCACTGTGGTCATTATAGATGCCATGACACTTATCGCAAAGAGTAGGGGATTCCCCGATGTCCTGGCTAAACTTCTTCCAACCTGGCTCATTCAATCTGGCCCCCTAATCATCCCCCACTGTAATTGGCTCATTCACTCCCTCACTCTCCACCTTAATCTAGTGTGTGGTGAGCGTTCTGGCGCACAATGGCTGCCGTGCATCACCCAGGTGGGTGCTACACATTGGTGGTGGTTAGTGAGTTCCCCCTTTCCATGTGAAGCCCTTTGAGTGTTGAGAAAAGCGCTATATAAATGTAACATGTTGATGTTGTTGGAAGACGCAATAAAAATTGCTTTTGCCAGGCATTTTCAATAAACAGCATGAAAGTAAACTATCAATAAAAGCTTACTGTCATGGGTTTTTCCAGTACCAAATTTAAAGGCTGGAAAACAATGTGGCCCACCAAGTCGATGTAAAATACGTATCATATTTAAAAGTTGCCGTTTATGCTATAATCCGATCAGTCATTATCACTTCACATTCACACGATATTTGCTGATTCCCACTTTGTTCTGTTTTCTGATGAACCATCCGAAAGAAGCACCTGAGAACTTGACGACAGTTTGGAAGATGGGATCCAGTGATAATTGAGTCATCCTGAACAAGGCCACTGCCCAAACCAAATATCCAAGATGATTGTCTTGTAGACAGAGTACATTTTGAAGACTGTGAATTGGCATTAGGCTACTAATACACTCCCCACTAAAAGCCATGTTGCAAGTAAGTTCATGTAGTCCTGTGTGATACAAATACTACTCTACACTAAACAAAACATTCCCACGCATGTAGCCTATATCTGATTTGGAATTTTTATAACACCATAGCAACAACATTTAAAATAAAAGATTAATGGCAAGTGTTACAATACACATTAAGGTGTTTTTCATCAAATAACATATTATTCAAAATAGAAAAAAAAGACGTTTTTCTGAGAAAAATCACCAAAATATGTATGACAACATAAAGAAACCCAAAGTTTATCCAGTGAGCTGTGTGCTTTATGCCTTTAATACAGTTATTATTCAAATAACAACTGGCTAACAAATTGATAATAGTGAAATAATGTAGATATTATTATATTATATAATGTAATATTGCCAGGCGAATTCCTGAATTTGGCAACAATTTCGACCATTCATAAAGGTTAATGGTGGGCCACCTAAATATTATCCAATTTACTTCAAAATGTCCCAGGAATGTTTTTTTGCTCATTGGAACATAATAAGCATAGGGACAGATTAATTTGCATATGTCAAGGCGGATGATGCACCCTAACACACACACACACACACACACACACACACACACACACTTCCGAAGTTTAATGTCAGCTCAGGATAATTGAGCTGTTATTTGCTGTTATAATTACCTCAGTTTTGCTGTTAAACTACCTCAAACCCAGTTAGTTTTTTGAGAGCAGCACTGATCAGCTTCAAGGCCTGTGCTCCATGCTCGCGTGTGTTCTGATCAGCTCAGGTATCACTGAGGCCGTTATCCCGGCTGCTTATCTCCCGGTTGTCACTCATGTATATAGGCAATAGGTATGGATTTATAGCACACAAAGAAAACATGCTGTTCAGTTTAAAAAAAAGCTGACCTGTTCAATTTGTACTACTTTCTTCGGTTACGGACAATCATGGAGGTAGTAAACCATTGATTATCATTCAAAAGAACATTGATATGAACACTTTTTTTTTACCAAATCTACTTCATGGGTGTCCCAATATATAGAATGAATAGCCCCCTGTTAGCCAATCAGAAAATAGTATTAATAGTCTCCGGGAGAAAATGCACTCTTAAACTACCTTGCTGTACCTCCGCACCTCCTGGGGGACCTGCCCCCCACTGGCCTACATGATCTTAAACTGCTTTAAACTACCTTACACAAACTTAGCTTTCAGTTCCTCTATGAAAATGAGCTTCAAGGCCAACTCTCACCTGTACTCTGACCAATCGCGAAGAAGTTCTGCGGATTCCCTGCCGTTATCCTGTAGGTCAGACGGCTGTTGACCGCCGTGGCATCAGGGTCCTCAGCCTGGATCTGAATGACGGACACGTCTTTGGGAGAATTCTCCGGAATGTACGGGTGATATATGGGGTCAGAGGTCAACGGAGCGTTGTCATTGACGTCCTCCACCTGGATGAAGACGTCGATGGAGGTGGAGAGGGGAACTACACCCCTGTCAGTGGCATAAACAGTCAGCCAGTACGAATCCTGGGTCTCACAGTCCAGAGTACCCGTTGTGTAGATGAGGCCTGCAAGCACACAAGTGTAGTAATGAGCACTTGCATATCGACATTGTGCACCTTTCCCCTTCTCCTCTTTGTCGCCTATATTGTGTGTTGTGTTTCTTTACTGTGTATTCTATTCTGCATGTTTTACTTATTCTTTTTAAAGTCCTTTGCGACACTTGTCTGTGAAAAGTGCTATACAAATAAACTTTACATGCTTTGCTTCGCTTCGCTTAAGTGAGAATGTGTGAAAGTGACATGTGACTGCTTACAAACTTAACAGTTTTGTCTTAAACACTGGAAGCACATCAGAGTGGTCGAGGTTTGAGCTGGCGTATGCTTCAGGGAGGATTTGTGGAGATTTGTTTCTCATGTACGGAGGCAATTCAGCAGCAATAGACCAGCTATAAACAGGGCTTAAAGCAAGGCCTGAAGTTATCAGACATTTTTAAAGTGATAATAGCTATTGTCTATTTTCAAATCTTAAACCAAAGTGCACGCCTGAAATCATGCATAATGCCTGAACATTGTAAGCCCTGTATAAAGTTGCTGTTTTTACATATTCTCCTAACAATACACAAAAGTTTAATTGTTGATTGTAAAAAAAACAGTGTTTCAGAGGTCTTATGATCTGTTGGTCCAACAGAGTCCTGCAGAGAGGTATTTTTATGTGTACTCTCTGTCTCTGGGACAAACTCTCAAATGAATACCAAATTAAAATTTCATTGGATGGCACATGGGGGCAAGCCATCTGACACCCTGGTTGCCGTGCCAACCCATCATTAGGCTGAATTCACAGCGAATCTGTCAGACTTAAGGGTGCAGAGCTGTGACAAAAAAAAAAAAAAAAAAAACAGCATCTGCAGCAGCATCAGCAGCAGCAGTGACCCAGTCTGGGGTTACTACACCTCTAGGCGACCTTCAGGTCTTCATCACGGCACACAGCTAATCACTCTTGACTGAAGTGCCACATCTGCAGTCCGCACTTCTCTGTGACCATGGTGACCACCTCCCTGTCCTGATCAAACACCCTGAACGGCACTCCTTCACCCTCATATACTATATGTGAACACAAGCGGCGCCACTGGGAGGTGAACGTTAGTTTGCTGACTGAGTGACCTACTTCTAACATGGGGGAGACGTGGCATGGGTGTGCTGTGATGTGCTGATGTGCTGCTGTTCTGCTCTGCGCTGTCGATCGGTAGGCCTGCGCATGCCATGCTACTGAGTGAAGTACTCTGCCAGAAAGCTTCTCCTCAGGGTATAAGGCAGGAGGGCAGTACACATAAAGACAAGAAACAAAAAAACAAAACTCTCAAGAGAGGAACAGACTGTTCCTGGTAACAACAAAAAACTAAAAGCGCTTAAATAATGTGGTTATAGGTGTAATTAAAAATCATAAAGTGTGCCAAAACCTAAATAGAAAAAATTAAAAGGGCTTCCGTAATTGTTTCAAAACATATAAGCAAAGATCCTTGATTACTAGCTCCGCTTTAACCCTCTCTGATATAAGTTCTCAAAGCTCAGAATCCTATAAGAAAAATCGGCTTACATTATTGATGTTAACTGCAACTGTAAGCAATTTAGAGATTTGAAATTTAACAAAATTCAGCAAGTGCCTGAAATACAACAATGGTGAAGAAATGCAATGAAGTAACAGTAGGTTAAAACTAAGAATAAAAATAGCATTCTCTCACACATACAGTCTTTCATATGACAGTAGATTCTGGCTCAGCCCAGACATTATACAGAAACATGACATTACATTAAGCAGCAGGGCTCTACAGTGCGCCCATTTCACTCGCACATGCGAGTAAAAATGGTGGCGTGCGAGTGCAAAAAAATATTTAGGCGCACTGGTGCGAATGAGTTCTAACCATGTCAATGTTTGTCTACAAAATACACCGCAACATCGAGAAACATTACTGGTGCAAACCATAGAATCACGTCGCGAATGCAGTATAAAAACTACACCTCCCATCAACGTTAGCAGTTTCGCGTTGTGACTCGCTAGTAATCGCTTCTATCAAATCCAAGAGCGCGCAGAAAAAGCGGAAAGTTAAGACCAGCCAGCCAAGATGCAAAGATTGAAGAAATTAGTTCTTCTATCCACCGAATTCATCGGACATAGGAGGAACAGGATGAGATTCTGAGAATGTAGTGAGAGAAGGAAAGGTAACCTAACATGCCTTTTAGCCCAGTTGACGTATTGGCTGCAATATGCAAAATATAGCTGTAGCGAACAGGCACAAAAGTAGCCTCCCGTAATACTCCCATTTTATTCAAAGGTAGAACGCTACTGACAACTCCAGGCTTCCACGCATGCTTGTTTGTTTACACCGAATACAAGCTGAAGTGCAAAACGAAAGTAGGCCTTGCCTTGCCCCCATCAATGCAGATATTTCAAATAAAAAATAAAAGGATAAAAAAAATATATCCTTGATAGCCTATGCTGGGTTTTGTGGAAGAGAAAATGGACTGTTTTAGTAGTAGTATTAGGCAGTATGTAGTCAGATAGGTCAGCATGGGCATATTTGGATTAGCTACAGATGGATTCACTACATTTGGCAGGATACTTGATATACAGGCTAAATGCAAATATGGCAATGTATTATATTATTTTATATTAACAAAATGTAGGAAAATAGAACAGACTGAAAATAAAGTAGGTCTGATCTTTAAAATCCTGTTTCCTGTAGCCTAAATGTTGTCAGTCATTCTTAATATTCGCAATTGGTGCACTGGCATGTTTAACTGTTAGCTGCAGTGTAGTGTTAGATTATGTGTAAGTTAAGTACAGAACTGACTGTGCGCCCAAATTTTTGTCTGTGCTCCTAAATTTTTTTTACTTGGGCGCACAAGTGCTCCTGGAAAAAAATGTTAGCGTAGAGCCCTGAGCAGACATTTTTTGTTCAAAGTGACTTACAAAGGATTACATTTTTTCCCCCAGAGCAACTTGGGGTTAAGTGCCTTGCCCAAGGGCACAACGGTGGAAGCCGGGAATCGAACCGACAATTTTCAGGCTACTGCACACTTGCCCAGCTCCTTAACCACTACACTACCACCGCCTCTTATGAATGCATCAAAGCCTGTAAGAGTTACATTAAACCTGGACACACCATGACAACTTTATATTCCCCCTCTGCCTTCCAGACAGACCCGAAGTCCTCAGTTCAGGCTGGCCGAGGAACATCAAACACTAGAGACATAGAAAACCTTCCAGGGAACAGTGATCATATTTAAGGAATAGTCTGGAGCTACCATTTTCTGCAAATTAATCTTCTTCAAGAGACTGAATGAACAGTATTGTATCACTATGGTTTCCCCTTTTTTCATATAGCCTATCTGAATGTAATAAGGCAGTAATAACTGATTACTAATTACTAGTAATTACACTGTAGCAAAGGTAGGCCTATACAGACTTGTATACATGTCTGCTGGATGCAACATACTGTACATGACAATGCACAAATAGTTTTTTTAGTTCCTTGAAAGTAGAAAGTAACTAGAATAGAAAGCATTCTATGCACTTCACAAGAAGGCTCAATTCTCCTGAGACTTTCGAAAAGCAATTGTTCCTTCCTTGATGTAGTTTAATGTGATACACAGCACTCAGCAGTGAGCAACAAATGCACTATATGTGTGTCAGCCGTATGGCTTGAAAGTGATATGCCTGTGCTCCAAGGACCTATCCTGACAAGGTTTATGGATTTAGGTTTATGTAAAGCACATTGACATAAACATAACATAAACATAAAGCAAATATTACGCATATGAATCATAGCCCCGACTCAAACCCTTCCCCTCTAACAAACATAAACTAAACATGAGGTATCTATCATAGCCCCCACTCCAATGAAAATCAAAGACACTCTACTCAGATCACAAGAACGTTGTTTTTTTTTTCCATTGGTAAAAATGGACTAAAATGATGAAAATGAAACTGTCTGTCTCTCCTTGGCCTCCCCCAACCCCTCTCGCCCATGGCTGCCGCTGCCACTGCTAGTGCATTTGATTCTCCATGGAAAATCAATGTTAATCTGGACGCCCTGACACAACCAGCTACGCTGCGGTCCGTCACTCAGGGACGGTTTCAACACAAGGGTGATTAGTTGGCCCAACCTAATTAGTAGACATGTGACTGCTCCACTGCAGTGGAGGTCATGGCCACCCTATCCGCTTCCATGGTCAATACTGATTAACCTTAAATAGTGGCGTGTTGCAATATGAATATGAACAAAAATAACAAATAACCACTGAGGTAAAACCAAAGAGTGGATTCTATTCCCAATTTCACAGGAATGGAATCCAATAAACCTCAAATTCGCTTAACCTCAAACCAGTTTGGTCCCACACACTATCTAACCACAGTACAGTGTCAATTAAGGACGAGCAGAACTGGCACTTTACTCATCTAAGGCATGTGGGGTCATTTAAATTTACATAGGCTTCTACAAGGCCAGTTCCCGAACTTCATGGTTAAGCTTGGCATTTAGTGTTTCAGTTTTTTTCTAATCAGCCTTTTTTTTCAACACAAACTGTGTTGTCCCTATCTGGACATAGAGGTGTGTTAAAAAACAACACATTCAACACATTCATTTTTAGATTGTAGAGATCGTAATAAACAGGCTTGGTAATATGTTTTTGCTTCTAGAGGAATACAGTGTGTTAAAATTATTTGTGCACGTCATCTTAGTTCTGAGAGTAAACTAACCTGTTTCCTCATCGATGGAAAATCTTCCGAGGCCACTTCCTGATTTTATTGTGTATCGGACGACTCCATCTCGACCCTTGTCATCGTCCTGGGCAGACACCTGCATGACACTCGTGCCGAGGCGTGAGTTCTCCTTCACAAACCCCCTGAGGACGAAGTCTGTGAAGTAAGGCTCGAACAAGTTCTCGTTGACGTCCACCACCTCCACCTCGACGTAAGACACAGACTGCAGCTTATCTGGCGAGCCACCGTCCTCGGCCACCACCGTGAGGTTGTAGAACTGTTGAGTCTCGTAATCCAGGTCTCTGGCTACCCTGACTGCCCCGCTCTCGAGGTGAACCTCGAACGTCCCTGAGAAGTCGTTGGTCAGGGAGTACGTGACGGACCCTCCCGGGCCCAGGTCGCGGTCCTGCGTCTGAATCCAGGCGATCACCGCGCCCGCGGGAAGGTCCTCCAGCACTCGGCAGCTGTAGCTGCTGGGAATGAACACTGGGGCACAGTCGTTTACATCGTCTAGAAAGATCCGCAGAGTTGTGACGGAGAACATCTGGTTGCCCTTCTCAGGTTTATCTCTCGCTTCGACCTTCAGAGTAAAATCTGAGACCAACTCCCGGTCCAGCTGTGCCTTTACAAAAATGGTGCCACTCTCTCTGTTGATGTCAAACTGAGGGGTACTGGTGAGTAAGGTGTAGAAGATTTCTCCATTTGAACTTAAGTCGTTGTCCACGGCCGTCACCTGAATCACCTCACTACCAATGGCTCTGTTCTCTGGAATACTAACAGTGTAGCTATCCTGTAGGAACTGAGGACTGTTGTCATTCACATCCTCAATGTTTACAGTCAATAGCCTCCAGTTGGCTCGCTGAGGAAGACCTAAATCATATATAGTTATATTAAGGAGATACCGGTCATTCTTTTCACGGTCTAACGGTTGATAGACAGTTATTAAACCACTTTCGATGTCAATGTTGAAGCAACTGTCAACATTGCCACTAGATATAGCATAGATAATGCGCCCATTTAAGCCGGTGTCACCATCTTGTGCTTTGACTTTGAACACACTGTCTCCAGTAGGTAAGTCCTCGCGCACTAATATATCAGAGGGAAAGGTCTCAAATTGAGGGGACTGTCTGTTGACGGAGAAGATGTCTGTGTAGGTGTCATCCGTCTTGCGCTTATCCATGGCCTTGGCTTTCTTGAGGAGTTTCTCAGCTAATATCAGAGCAACCCTTGTGTCCTTGCAGTTGAACTTTCTAGAAGGTGCACTTCCCCTTATAACAGAGATATTCACAAAGGTGGTCTCTGAAAAGAGCTCTCCGTCTGTCGCCACAACGACCAAGGAGAACTGTCCACTTCCTATTCCAACTGATATAAGTGACCGGCGTAGGGACAGAATCCCAGAGTCTGGGTTCAGGTTAAACAAATCTTGCTTATTACCTGAAACTATCTTGTACTTGACCGTCTCCAGCTCATCCACGTCCACGGCTGACATAGTCATGATAGTCTGCCCCACAGGGAAATCCCGTCCAATCACCCCTGTGCACTCCGTGCGCTCAAACAGAGGTGGATTGTCATTGATGTTCAGGAGGCGGACGGTGACATTGACCTCGTTCTCCCGTCTGTAGGGCGAGCCCCAGTCTGAGGCCCTGACCGCGAATCGGAACATCTCGGCCGAAGTCTCAAAGTCGAGCTCTTGCGTTACCCTCAGCTCACCCGTGTTCTGGTCAATGCTGAAAGGTAACAGCAGGCCACCGGCCAAACTGTGCGTTAAGTATCCATTCTCCCCTGCATCAGCATCTGTGGCAGATATCACCTGTATCACAGTCCCCACCGGCAAACCCTCGTTGATGGCCACATCGTATGATGTCTTGGCGAAGATAGGACTGTTGTCGTTAGCATCCTGTATGCTAACTTGCACTTTTACTTTCAGCTCCGAGCGAGTCTCCATCACCTCAAGCTCAAGCGCATCTTGGACCATTGTGGTGAATCTTCTTGCGGTAGTGATCACACCTGTTCGACTGTTAATGATAAAATAATCTGACTCTGCTGTGTATGTCAGGCTGTAGCCCACGCCTTTCGGTTGAGGAGTGACCCTTACCGTCTCAACGATGCTCCCTGGTGGGGAAATCTCATTCAGTGTTACACTGTAACTGTCTTTTTCAAATCTGACTGGGACAGCCTGTGGCTTCTCAATCAATAACTGAATAGACTGCACATTAGAGTACTTGGGCGGCATACCTCGATCCTTCGCTTGGAGCGTGAGGTTGCAACCGTATGGAAATTTTTCCCAGGCTACCGATTCAGACATCTTAACCCTGTATTGATTGCCAACAGCAGATCGATCAATAACAAACTGTTCCTGTGGGTCTCCCTCTATAATGGAGACCCATTCTATGTCTCCATTCAGTCCATCATCTAAATCTTCCACAGTGATTACAGCATATATCGGTTCCTTATCTGCCAAAGATGGGGTGAGAGCAACTGCATTCAAAACTGGTGCAAACTCATTGACCCGTTCCACTGTGATAGTTACTTTGGCCGTGCTGCTGGCTCCAGTGTTTCCATAAACCTTCATCCCTCTGTCAACAGCCAGGACGTCGAGTTCATATCTGTTTTGTGAGCTGGCGTCAGGTCTGGCAATCAGAGAAATAACACCACTGGTCGGATGGATGGCAAATATTTCTACACGCTCTTTAAAGAAGTAGTAGAACTCTCCGTTGGAACCTGTGTCGGCGTCGGTGGCGGTCACCTGGGCGACACTAGCACCCAGAGCAGCACTCTCGGGAACAACTACAGAGTAGGAAGTGGGCGAGAATAAAGGTCGAAGGTCATTCATGTCAAGAACTTGCACGTTCACTTTAGCGAATGCCTCCAGGCCACCTTTGCTGGTGGCTTTCACACTTAACGTGTAATTATCCTGGACTTCACGATTCAAAATGGCGGCATTCCCTCCATTAGTCCGTATCCTGAGGAAGCAGAAGTCTCCCAAGATATAATCCTCGGCCTGGAAGAGCCCCTCATCATCACCTGACTCGATGGCGTACATGATGTCCATGGAGCGCCGACCCACCAGGGAGATGCCCATTTTCACCTCGCTACGGACATACGACCTGGCGGCGGAGTTCTCATAAATGGTGGTGTTGTAGATGCCGTCGGTGAACTGGAAAGTGGACGGGGGCGTCCTCGGCTGCAGCAGCTGGCCCCAGCTCTGGAGGAAATGGAGCAGCACCAGGCCCAGGCAGGGGAGGTGACCCATCATGCCGTCCCCTGGACCTCTCTTCAAAGCCATGCCATCATCTGATCACCCTGAAACAGATGTGGTAAGTGGTCAGCAAATGGACATGGCAAATCTGATATTAGCACATTACACATTAGGGGAGGTGGAAGTGTAGTGGCTAAGGAGCTACGCTAGCATGCAGTTGCCAGTTTGATTCCTGGCTGCCATCATTGTGTCTTTTGAGCAAAGCACTTGGTTGCAACACTTTTTGCATTTCCTTCCATTTCTCAGAGACTATATTGGAAAGACAACATTTTTATTAAACCCACCTCTGTCAACTACCCACCCACACTGCTGTAATATGAATACATATGATAATATACACACAATTTATATTTGAATAGACAAAGTAAAATGTTGCAACTGACCTCATAATAGGACATTCAACATTGTAGGTATGCATTGTAGGTGGAACATTCATTAAAATGTAGGTTAAATGATTCTTTGACATTATTTTGAAATTTCTTTATTTCATTTGTGCATGTACATTTGAACTACACAATACTTTTTCAATCAAAATGAAGACATTGGAATGCAACACTTCTATGAAAGCTTACTGAATTCAACTGTTTTTGTGCGTGTGTTTAAGGTAATGTTGGCTCTATTGAATATGGTGGGGAAAGTATGGGATCTCTACTGATACCGACAAATCATCTTGGTGAGTAGTTTTATTAGCTGCAGCAGAAATAGATTTTTTTAGAGTTTTATTCAGCCAAAGAGAATGTGTTTCCCATACATTGACTAATCTGTGGCGGCCGCCGTCTCTCTCGTAGCCTGCTGCCCCTCCTCTGCATGTGCATTTAACAAAATATTCACAATTGTTGAAGGATTGTTGTTGCCACATAGAAGCATTGCATAGAAGACGTCTGGCTAAATTGCTATTAAATCCGCTTAGCATCGTGACCCTGCTGCACAAATTTGTTCAAAACTGCTGCATTGAAGTTAACTCTGCTAAGGTCTTATCACAACACAGTAGGCTACATTGAAGAGACTAAACTAAGTTAAGTTATGCAATCAAGCAGTATTTCAAAGCTAACGTTAGAATACTGTTTGGATGTCGAATTTAGCATGCTTAGCCTATTTACAGCTGCTTGTCAATTTCTTTGAAGGGCTCATTTGATTGACTCTGACACTCAATATTTGCAAAATCCCGATGTAAATGGATTTTTTTTTTTTTTTTTTTTTTTTTTAACTATGAATAACTACGTTAGGAATTGCATCCACACATCAGCAGCCTTTTAACTGTGTTAATCACGAACGTCTTAAAGTGACCCTCCCCCCTGTCCAAGTCAGCTACCGCCACAAATTGAATCCAATTCTGTGGGAAACAGTGGAATAGTAACCACTGAAACTACCTACTGCTTATGGGCTGCCTCAAAGAGCTGTTCTGATTATAGATGTTGTCATTGTTGGACTAATTTATCACAGATCACCTTATTAAATCACAACACCCTTTGAAAGCACTAGTGTCTGTTCCCCTCTGTATTTTAAAAGGATGTTGTAGAAGTAGAACTAAATTAAATCTGACTATTTCAGAGGTCTACAAGTCATAACCAACTTTCCATCAGTCCTCTCCTCTCATTTGGGCTAAGTCTCACGTCATACCCTATCATGAACAAACCAGTTCAAATATTTCCAGATTTTAGTCCAACTAGCCTACTGATCTGGCGGCGCATCTGCATTCATCAACATAAATCGGACAGTCCGATCTCCAAAAACCAGACGGTTCCCTTCAAGGACACTTCATATTTCGTTTCACCTGTTCTTTTCATTTTAGTTGGCTCTTTATATTTAAAGAGAAGTAAAGTAACATTAGCTATCAAAGAGAATATATTAAGCTAGTGTAACTGTGACTTGGGACGTGCAATAAGCTAATCAGTAGCCTATTAGAAGTACGGGATAAGAACTTCTTTCGTGGACTCTGAATTTCACTGAATTCCCTCAGTAAACTCGATTAGCCTACATCAAGTAATCGTGAAGAATGCACGAAACAAGTAGAAAAGATGCCTTACCTTTGGGTGGGGGAAAATGCACCGTGACCCTCTGAATCGGGACTTCAGTAAACTCTATCCAGTCGCGCGCGCACTCAGCATCATTGACCAGCTGCAGGCTCAATTCGCGCGTGCACAGCTCTGCACGATAGTAGCCTACCATGTGACGTTATCGCTGTCCATGGTACGCACTATCAGAGACCTTTACGTTTCCGTTGAGCCACTGAAATGTATTCCTAGCCTAAATGAGACAACGAAAAACGTACCGAGTTACCTAGGGTACTTGCTTAGGCTTCTAAACAAATGACAACTAAAAAAAACTGTCAACCCAGAGAAGTTAGCCTAATAGGTTATTAAGGACTGGTCAACCCATGGATTTGTGCAATTTCATGACTATCTATGCCTATAGGCTATAGGCCTAGTAGTATGCATAAAGGCCTAGATATGGAGACAAATGGTCATCATTTAGGCTAATTTAATTTAATCTCTCATCAATTAATTGTTAATTTGTTTAGGTTAGGTTTTTGAATTTGTTCTTAACATGACATGCAGTGTTTCCCACAGAATTGAATTCTATTTGTGGTGGTAGGTTTGCAGAATTAACTTCAATGCAACAGTTTTTAACAAATTAGCGCAGCGTGGTTATGATGCTAACCAGCTTTAAGCACAAATCAGTACAACCTGGAAAATCATTGTGTGGTGGTCAATGTTGATATTGTGGTGGGCCGCCACAAATAAGTCAATGTATGGGAAACACTGACATGGATTGAGGAAGAGCACAAGTGAAAGATTGAAGTGGAAAAACTAGATGTCATCTTGTTCTGAGAGAAAAAAGTTCCAAAAATGTTGAATGCTCATCAGTGGGTGGCCCTTTCACTACAGTAGGCCATAAATGAATAGGCCTATCACACAAATCACCTTGAGCTATAGTCTCTACTCCGCCAGAACTTTTGATATAAACAGCTCTGGAAAAAATTAAGAGACCACTGTACATTTTTCTGATGTCATTCTACGGTTGCCGAGTGACATTCGAATGAGTTGGCGGTTTTATGAGACCACTGCAAATTTGAACATGACCGTCAACTCATTCAAATGTCACTCAGAAAAATCAGAAAATTGTGCAGTGGTCTCTTTTTTTCCAGAGCTGTAAATATAAAAAGTCCTGGCGGAGTAGAGCCTGTAGCTCAAGGTGATTTGTGTTATGATAGGCCTATTCATTTATTATGTATAAAGGAGGAATAAAATATAATCTTTTGGAAATTGATCTTAATGCCTTAATTTAATAAATGAGGACCTTTAAGGACACCAATGTTCTTTGTGAATGAACAATGTATCGTAAATAAATAAATGTTCTTCCTTAAAATAGCCTATAAATGTTCATAAGTATACATACCACCATGTTAAATTCCCATAGAGGCAGGCAGATTTTTATTTTTTAAAGGCCAGTTATTTCATGGATCAAGGATATGTATCCTGATAAAGTTCCCTTGGCCTTTGGAATTAAAATAGCCCCATGTCATCGCATAGCCTACTCTTCACCATACCTAGAGATTGGCATGGTTTTATTTCAGTTTGCATTGAGCTCAATAATCAAACCAGCTAATAGGTGAATACACTTTAGGTGAGCAATGAACTCTTCTAGCTGTAGCCTTTTAATTAGATCTTTGATTTGTCAAAGTGTCGTCATCTACTTCACACTTCTGATACCATAATGTGTCAGAGCCAGAACCAGTGCCACCAACCGGTATCAGATCCCCCTTGCGAGATTGGTAATTTATAGGCATAACACTGCAAAAACATCCAGTCAAATATAGATGCAAATAACTGGAGCCTGAACTCCAATATTTTCTAATTTCAGATTTCAACAAATCTAA
Source organism: Alosa alosa (assembly GCF_017589495.1). Taxonomy (NCBI): domain Eukaryota; kingdom Metazoa; phylum Chordata; class Actinopteri; order Clupeiformes; family Clupeidae; genus Alosa; species Alosa alosa. Next base: position 19,073,418 of record NC_063190.1, on the reverse strand, counting down.
TGGGTGCCACAGTAATGGTTTGCACAGTAGGCCTACTGTTTGTATAATCTGTTATTCACAACATCGTAGCATATCCTACGTGATGTGGTTGAAGCTGAGATTGTGTAAATATCCAGGCTGTATACACAGCGTGCAGATGGGGCTGGGGTTTCTGAATTTCTGAACCTAGAGCGCACCATAGTGGCCAAGCAGATAATTGCGGATAATACGATTTATACCGGTAATGCACGAAGCGTATTTCGGAAGCTTCGCGATTTTTCCAGAGAGCTCGAGATTACCCAAGTGTGCAAAGCTTCGAGCATCCTGATGACTTCCTGATATGTTCAGTGAAGATCTTTTAGGCTATTATATCTAACGTTAGCTGTATCTCAGGATATATAGTTTTATTTTTTGCCATGTCTGTCCTTTGTTACAATAAGGGATGTGGACAGCGCTTTGATCCGGAGAACAATCCTGACGGTAAAAGAAGAAAATACGCCTTATTTTAGATAGCTTGCCCTGTTTTGTAAAAAGCGTGATGGGAATCATAAATTAGCTCAACAGCAGCCTATGCATTTCAGTTGAGTAAGCTGACTAGCTATACTTAACGCAGTAATCGGTTACAGTTTGAATTTAACTTTAGGATTTAAATGAGCTATTCTTTTCACACGGAAGAGGAGTTTTCGATTAGCTGTAGTAGCAAACACTGGCGAGGGCAACTTTAACGTAAGGCAAGACACCATGCTTTGCCCCCCTCATGTTTCATCGTCTTGGTTATGTCAATCAGTTTATAACGTTACTTTTTAATTAGTTCTGTTTTCAATGTATAATGTGATTGTGGCAGGCTTTTTGATCTTGTGCTGTATATCACGAGTGAGGGCACTGCTCCTTCCTCCTGGGTAAGGTCAAATTATGCTAAGCTTACATGTTATGCCTCCTTGTAGATGGATGTACATACCATCCTGGTGTACCAGTTTTCCACGATGCACTGAAGGTAGATCAAAACTTTGATCATTTGTAAAAATGTATTTGTCATAAGGCATATTCAGATAACTACTGTTTACTTTTTTTTTTTTTTTTTTTGTAGGGTTGGTCATGTTGCAAACGACGAACAACTGACTTTTCGGATTTCCTCAGCTTTGCTGTAAGAGAGCTAAATTCCTGCCGGTTTAAGTTCATCTGAGTAGGCTTACTATTAAATTGTCAAGTAATAATCTAGTCGTAGTTTGTTAGTTGATGCCATTTCCAAGAAGTAGCCTAATATAGCAAACACTTTGGTATCCTCCAGAGAAACTGTGAACATGTTGGTCAACATGGTTGTTGAACTTGCCAAAGTAAGGCTTGTTTGGATGCTCTTTCAAGGGTTGCACAAAGGGACCACACAACAAGGAGAAACCCCCTGAGCCGGTGAAACCTGAAGAGAAAGAAGGCAACGAAAAGAAATTTGAGTGCCTTATACAAGCCCCCAAACCTCTACACACTATTCAGCGACCAAGGTAAGAACTCAGAAGTTAGCTTCACTAGTCAATACTCAAGTGCAAGTCCTTGATGACAATACACTATACTTGTAAAATTTTTCTCTCACTTGACCACTTGAATATCACTGTGACAGTCTTGTCTTTGTCTCACAGAAATACATAAGCATTTATTTGACTGACTTCTGACCTGTTTCTCCTAAATCCTAAAGAATAGCAAAAGAGAACTGGGTCATTCCACGTCAGTTCAACCAGGGCCCACGCACTTAGGTCTCAAAAAATTATGAAAGAATTACCAGGTGTACCTATGTTACACAGGAGACGCACTGTAAAATTACTCTTATGTAAGATCAATACTTTCCAAGATACAGCCAGTTTTACAGGGGGAGGGGGGTGTCGATTTTGTTCGGCCTCTTTTTTGTCAAAGTTCACAAGCCCACAGCGCAAGAACTAAACCATGTAGGAGGCTCAAATTTTGCATGCTGGTACATAAATAGGAATAGTATGTAGCAAAATCGTCACGTTTGGTCTGGATAATCCTGCATGGTCATAGCTGTCCCTCAAAGTTGATACAAATTTTATTGGAGTTTTTGGCTGGGCTCTGTTTAAGCCTTCTGAAGACATATTTGTACTCAACATAGGCTCTTGATTTATTTTCCTTACTGAGATAAGTAGAAACACTCTCACAAAAAGCAATGAACAGAAAATAAATCCCTTCAGGGTCTGAACAGCAGACCTCACAAGTCTGAAAAATCATTTTGGTTATCATTTGCAGAGCACCCAAACACCTTGTGGGAATATACAAAGATTTTTAAATATGTTTTTCTTTATTCTCCATGATCCCTTCTTTTTGAAAACACCAATTTGACCTGTCTTATGCAAATCTTTCTTTTTTATTTTCCCATTGACATCAATATGTTTTATATAGAGTCACCACACTGCCACCTGTGGTTGTATAGAGTAACCTGTGGTAGCTCTATACAAAACATATTGATGTCAATGGTGCATTTTGCCCATGTTCAGGGTGGAAAGTGAAAAAGAAAGATTTGCATAAGACAAGTCAAATTGGTGTTTTTAAAAAGAAAAGATCATGGAGAATAAAGAAAAAAATATTTAAAAAATCTTTGTATATTCCTACAAGGTGTTTGGGTGCTCTGAAAATGAGAACCAAAATTATTTTTTAGACTTGTAAGGTCTGCTGTTCAGACCCTGAAGGAATTTATTTTCTGTTCATTGTTTTTTGTGAGAGTGTTACTACTTATCTCGGTAAGGAAAATAAATCAAGAGCCTATGTTGAGTACAAATATGTCTTCTGAAGGCTTAAACAGAGCCCAGCCAAAAACTCCAATAAAATTTGTATCAACTTTGAGGGACAGCTATGACCATGCAGCATTATCCAGACCAAATGTGACGATTTTGCTACATACTATTGCTATTTATGTACCAGCATGCAAAATTTGAGCCTCCTACATTGTTTAGTTCTTGCGCTGTGGGCATGTGAACTTTGACAAAAAAAAGAGGCCGGACATAATCGACACCCCCCTCCCCCTGTGAAACTGGCTGTATCTTGGAAAGTATTGATCTTACATAAGAGTAATTTTACAGTGTGTCTCCTGGGTAACAATTTTTTTAGACCTAAGTGCGTGGGCCCTGGTTGAATTGACGTGGAATGACCCAACTTTAAGATTATGAACTTAATTTAAATTGCACCAGGTCTGAGACAAGAGGATTGCTATATCTGAGGAGATGAAATTAAGAAATACAAGGCACTGGTCTAAATGTTACGTTAATTAAGCAGAACTAGGCGGGACAAAGCTGGAGATCTCATTTTGAATTTAGCTGTCTGCTCTGTGTGCGTGTTTTTGCAAAACCCTGGCTCTGTCAATAGGAAATCAATAAGTGGACTTATGAAGCCATATGCTATTCTAGGCAATCAACAACAAGGGGAGCTAGTGCTCCAGTGTTGGAGTGCAGAAGGAAGAGGTGTATTTGATGGGCTGGTGAACTACAATATCAACAGCCTTTCAGATCGAGGGCAGTGCTTTTAACCCTTAAAGGAGTACCGTCACACCGGTGTGACGGGAATGTTGTGAAATGAACGTTCTAAAGAATATCTGGGTTCATTGAATTCAACATAGAATTTTAGAACCTTCAATTGTTGCGGAACTTAGAATGTTCAAAAACCTACACCAGAGAGGGTTAAAGCGGAGCGAGAGGCGCAAACGTTCGACAATTTCCGCGTTCGATTATTGCAAGGGGGAGGGGGGAAATCCCCCCTTTATGCAGACCAGAGTAAACCCTCTTTGCACTAATGTCAATGGAGACTTGTGAAATTTTACCAATAAATTGGTCATTATGTCTTTCTGGATTTGTTGAGGGTTTCTTGGAAATTTTGGTCATAATCTGTAAGTGTTTGGGATCATTTCAAGCCTAAAACTGTAATTTTTTAGTGTTCGGATTTGTAATAAAATAACTTAATATCAGACCATGCTGCTGCCAGTTACTGTCCGGTTGTTAGCATGCTAGCTAGCCTCTTAGCTAAGGTAACATTTTAAACAGAGAAGTGTAATTTCTTTGAAATGACAACTAGCTGAATAACATTACTGACATTAGTTAAAGTGGATAGTTTATACTCAAGTGAATTTGCAACAGTATATTAAGTTTAAGCGAAGTCCTTCAACTACTAGTCACTTGTTAGCGCATATAGCTGTATTGCCATAGCTACTCCCATCCACTTGTATAGCATTTTAAGCTAGCGTTAGCTAGCTAGCTAGCTCGGTTCAGATGACTAATTAAATTATTCATATCATGTCCTAAAGAATGATTAATTGGTATCATACATAATGTGAACACAATTATGTTTATCTGTTCTTATTGCTTATTAAGAGAGAAAGTTTATTTAGTGACGTAAGGTGACACTCCCACTTATGCAGACCGGAACTGTCCCGTTTTGCTCCCATAGTAACGAATTACATTGCTCTATCTTGCTAGTAATCAAAGATCTTTGCCTACACCTTAATGTGTTAATAATGTGCTGCCAGTGTTTCAGAGTTCTTTAGTAGAATGTTGTGGAGACAAGATATGTTGTTCTGATAAATTAGTGGCGGCTGCTGAAGCGTCAGCATAAGCGGCAGCCCTCGGTTCAGCCAGCCTCGTGTAAGACGGACGCGGTCAAGACAAGCAAGTTTACCTGTGCAAGTTCACCGAGCACAGGCACCGACAAAGGCAAAATGTGCCGTTCCACCATATCTGTTATCACCGGCCATTGCAGAAAACAGCATCATGCCAAAAGGGGCAGAAATCGCCTTAACCTCCAGGAACTTAAACGGTCCTCACCGACAGAAACCTCCTTCTCCATGGGCTTGTGGAACTGTCAATCCGCAGTCAACAAAACGGACTTCATAGCTGGCTATGCCAACCACCTTTCATTGGAACTCCTTGCTCTCACTGAGACTTGGATCAAACCAGAGAACACTGCCACCCCGGCTGCACTCTCCACTAACCTTACACTATCCCACACCCCTCGCCTATCTGGACGAGGAGGCGGGACGGGCCTGCTGGTCTCCAACAAATGGAAATTCACCCCGCTACTGCCTTCAAACAAATATGTCTCATTCGAATTCCATGCCATCACAGTGATCGCCCCAGCAAAACTCTCACGTGCTGGTCATCTACCGCCCTCCAGGCCAACTAGGCGACTTTATTGGCCGAACTTGACACTCTGCTATCCTCCATCCCTGAGCATGACTGTCCGCTTCTTGTTCTCGGTGATATGAACATCCACTTAGACGCCCCAGGCTCAGCGGACTTTTTGGCCCTGGTCCACTCCTTTGACCTCGAACTGGTTCAAAGCCCACCGACTCACAAAGCTGGCAAAGACCTTGACTTGATTTTCACTCGGAACTGCAGCACAGACACCCCTCATGGTGACGCCTCTCCATCTTTCTGACCACTTCTTCATCCAGTTCAAGCGTCAGCCTGACAGAACAGCCTCCGGCTCCTCAGCCGATGGTCGCGTTCGCCCGCAACATCCGAACCTGTCTCCAACGCACTTCTCCTCTGTGGTTGCCTCGGTCTACCTCCACTCAACACCTTCTCCTCCCTGGAGGTTAATGAAACCACTGACTCGCTCTGCTCCACACTGACCTCGTGTCTAGGCGAGCTGTGCCCTCTTACCACAAGGCCAGCTCGATCCAAACATTCTCATCCATGGCTAAATGATACCCTCCGATCGTGGCGCACCAAACTCAGAGCAGCGGAGAGGAAATGGCACAAATCCAAACTAGCTGACGACCTCAAAACTACCAGACCTCCTGACCTCCTTCTCAGCCAGCATCACTGCTGCTAAGACTGCTTTCTACAATGACAAAATCAACAGCGCTACAGACACTTTCGAAAACTTTTCTCAACCTTCAAATCGCTACTCAACCCTCAACTGCCTCCTCCTCCATCCAGCCTTACTGCAGATACCCTCGCCTCATTTTTTTACAAACAAAGTGGCGGCAATCAGCAGTCAATTCTCTACATGCCCACTCAACGCATCTGACTCAGATACCGCTCCTCCTACAACCTCTAGGGACTGCTGGAACATCTTTTTCAGCATTCACGCCCTCTCTCGAGTGAAGTGTCCAGACTCCTGACATGCAGCCGTCCTACCACATGCTCGCTGGACCCTATACCTCTGAGCCTACTTCAGTCCATCAGCCCGACCATCACTCCAGCTATCACACATGTGATCAATGCCTCGCTAACCTCGGCACATTTCCAATAGCGTTCAAAATGGCCTGGGTAACACCGTTACTTAAGAAAGCTTCTCTCAACCCTGCTCAAATTAGGAACTACCGCCCTGTCTCACTACTGCCTTTCCTATCCAAAGGCATTGAGCGAGCAGTCTCCAAACAGGTCTCTGACTTCCTTTCACAGAACAACCTTCTGGATCCAAATCAGTCTGGGTTCAAAAGCGGCCACTCTACCAAAAGCGGCTCTGCTGTCTGTAACAGAAGCCTTAAAAGAAGCCAGGCGACCTTTCGATCATCAGTACTCATTCTGCTTGACTCATTGGCTGCCTTTGACACGGTTAATCACCGTATCCTTCTCTCTATACCGCTGACATGGGAATCTCGAGCTGCTCTCTCCTGGTTTGAATCCTACCTCACAGGGCCTTCGTTTAACATCATGGCTTGGTCAGCTATCTGCACCTCACCATCTCACCACAGGGGTCCCCAGGGCTCAGTACTGGGCCCCCCTCCTCTTTGCTATCTACACCACCTCCTTGGGACAGATTATCCATTCAAGACGGCTTCTCATACCACTGCTATGCAGGCGACACACAGCTCTATCTGTCCTTTCCACCTGGCGACCCCTGGTTTCAGCACGGATCTCAGATTGCCTTTCAGACATAGCTACATGGATGAAGGCACACCACCTCCAGCTGAACCTCTCAAAGACTGAACTGCTGGTCATCCCAGCTAAACCTACCATACACCCACGACATCAACATCAAATTTGACTCCCTGTCTGTTTCACCGACCAGGACTGCAAGAAATCTAGGAGTTGTTCTCGACAACCAACTAAACTTCTCAGATCATGTTGCCTCAGTCGCCCGGTCATGCCGTTTCGCACTCTACAACATAACGGAAAATCAGGACTTACTTGACTCAAGATGCTACCCAACTTCTGGTTCAGGCAATAGTCATCTCCGCGACTTCGACTACTGCAATGCCCTCCTGACAGGTCTCCCAGCCTGCGCGAGTGAAACCACTTCAGATGATCCAGAGAGCGGTAGCGCCTGGTCTACAACCAACCCAAAAGGGCACGTTACCCGCTGCTCATCCAGCTACACTGGCTACCTATGGCGGCCCGCATGAAATTCAAGTCTCTAACGCTTGCCTACAAAGTAGTCTCGGTTCTGCTCCCACCTACTTGAATGCCCTCATACAGACTTACACTACCTCCAGACCGCAAGGCTCCTCTGTCGAGCGACGTCTAGCTCTACCACGGTGCGGCTCAAGCCAATCAAACTTTTCTCATCTGTTGTTCCTCGTTGGTGGAACACACTGCCAGTTCCTACAAGGGCAGGGACATCCTTTTCCACTTTCAAAAAACTCCTGAAGACCCAGCTCTTTAGAGAACATCTACTCTCATAGCAACACTTACAACAAGTCTTACTGATCCTAGCACTCACCAGCCGTTAAACTGACAAGTAACTGTTAAAATACAGCACTCACCGACGCACTTATTCTTACTGTACTCTAATGTGTTTTTTTTAAACTGTCCTAAAATTGTGAGAATTGTTCTAAAACTTACTGTTTACCATGTTGTTAGTCGCTTTGGTTAAAAAAGCGTCAGCCTAATGTAATGTAATGTTGTCATTTTACCAGTGTACTCTAGCCTGGGAGAAAATTGATTATTTTCATTTGTTCATGCCTGAGCAAATCTGTTACTCTTTACTAACAAAGATTGGAAAAACCTTTTGATATTTTCTATAATACAAGCTAACGAAACTTTATGTTGTTCTTTGTGAAATCTCTTTAAGTGGTGACGAGCCCCTGGTTAGACTTCAGCAGAAGGTCTCCTCGTCGCTGAAGCAATCCCTTGAGAAACTCAAACTGTCCTCGGAAAACGAGGAAGAGAAAAAAGGTGAAATATTTTTCACTTTCTTTCATTTGTCACTTTTTGCTTTCTCGTGTTTTGTGAACAATATATGTACAATATATATTTCACTGTGTATAACGCCACTGCTGTTAAAGAATCACTGTGTGTACTGTACATAACACCACTTTTATTTTATTGTTATTTTTATTAAATGCTAATGCTTAGATGACGATGGAGACGAAATTAAGGTTGGAACCGCTTGTAAGAACGGAGGCTGCACTAAGGTATTGTTCTCTAGAACAAGCTCTTGCTCTAGATTACATTCACTGATTCCAGATAAGCAATGTCCGATATTAATGGATCCTCTGGTTTCTGTGTTGCCTCTTCAGGTCTATAATGGACCAGAGAGCAACGAGGAAGTGTGTATGTATCATGCTGGATTCCCCATCTTTCACGAAGGGTAAGAGATGAATTGAAGAGATAAAGAGATGAATGACTCTCACTGGTGTAGACAAATGTATAGAGCTGTAAACATAGGGCTGTCCATATGAAATGATGTCTAGAGAGGTTAAAAACAAAAATTTAGGTATAGACAAATTGTGACAAATCGTCACAATTTCTAAGGTATATCTATATATATGTAGACAAATGTATAGATCTGTAAACATATGGAGTGTCCGTATTAATTGATATCCAGACTCATTTTCGGTATAAACAAATCGTCACAAGAATTTACAAATATATGTCAATTTTTTTCTTTTTTTTCTTTTTTTTTGCACCAAACAATACAAAAGAAGGGGATTCAAAATAATAATGTACTGTTTATAAAACATAATACAACATTAAATCAAATATGGGATGGTGGGTATTTGATCTGTATTTAAAGAAATGTCTTAGGATGGTGGGTATTTGATTCTGGATCTTCAATCATATTTTTTTAATTGATCTTCAGAGAGGTTTAAAAACTTTAACTGTGAGAAAAAAAGAAAAAAAACTGTGGTCCTGGCCCTTTAAGACGGGCCATGACTACAGTCGAGGATGAATGGGTAAAAATATGAATGGCTCCGCTTCCATTAACGTGGCTAGCTGAATGACTGTCATACCAATAAGCCTGGATGATGTGCTCAGAATGTATGATTATTACCTTGGAGACGTGAGTGGAGGCCGGGTGGTGTGTCTGCAGCGTAGACTGTATACAGTCTATGGTCTGCAGTTTTCCTTTCCTCTCTGCTGAATGTGTTTGCTTGTTTGTTGGTTTGTTTCTATGTTTTGTTTTTTTGTTTTCATGTTTTGTTGTTTGTTTCCATTGTTTCAGGATGAAGTACTGGAGCTGCTGCAAGAGGAAAACGTCCGATTTTAACACCTTCCTCTCGCAAGAGGGCTGCACCAAGGGCGACCATCTGTGGAAGAAGAAGGATGGTGTGAGTACTTACAGGTTGAAGGTCAACTTGTGCTTTTTTCCAAAATAAAAGTCTCTGTGTATTTACTATAATGATTATTTACTATAATGATGGAAAGATTACGTTTACTAGCATTTCTGAGTCTGTTCTTTGTTTTGGGCATGATGGGCAAACAGCATAGTTTAAAGCCTTTACTAAAGCTAATTTAACTTGGGAAAATCGTTTTGCTAATTAAATACCATTAGCAAGAACTGGAGCATAAACATTCACCACACCACACAAGACACTTTGCTCTTTGCCAGACTTTGCACTTTGCCCATCATTGGGGGCCAAGCAGCGAAGCTGCTAGGCACCATTAGTGATTCTACTTGTTCTTATTATTCATTTGGGCTGGGGTATATTTTGGGGGTTAATGGAGTGTGTAGGGAAGGGGGTAATGGGGTGTGTGGGGGAGGGGGTTTATATGTGTGATGGGGTGTGTGGTGGAGGGGGTTTGTGTGTGTGTGTGGGGGGAGGAGGTTTATATGTGTGATGTGGTGTTGGGGGGGTAATGGGGTGTGTGGGGGAGAGGGTGTACCTGTGTGTATGGGGGGGTAATAGGGTGTATGCAAGTGGCAAATGCAAAAAAGGGAGTGAAAAAAGAACAACCCTGATGAAGTGTGAGGTTGATGAGATTAGGTATGTGGAAGAGTATGACCGATCAGCATTCTAATGGCTTGTGGATAGAAGCTGTATCTGTGTATAATGTAACAACATTGCATTGTCATGACAACTTGCTCAACAGCTTGGCCCCCTCATTGCTGCTTACAGCTATATTTTGAATTAAGGTCCAATGTATCAAATGCACAGTAATAGTTGGAAACACTGTTTTCAACGGCTGTTAAGGCTTTCAGTACTGTTGTTAAGTCTAAAAGTACTTGACAAGGACAACAGTTTCATGACCAGGACAACTGCACATGGCATCAGAATGTATTCACTGTTTTCTGCTTCTACTGTTTGTTTTTTACTCTTCATGAACATTGCCCACCAATAGTACTGCTGATTGCACTGATTGGATGTTTTATGTTTTGTACCTCAGGATAAGAAGGTGGTACCGTGCAGGTTTGATTGGCATCAGACTGGAGGGCAGGTCATAATTTCCGTCTATGCCAAAAACTCCATCCCCGAACTGAGCTATGTGGAGGGAAACAGCACTACGGTAAGAGCTTGCACACAAAATGGCTGCCAGTAGGCATTTATTTTGTTTGGCTTTAATCTAAATTCAGACCATTGCCTATATTTGGGTTATTTGATGGGCAAGTAAGTTGACTTTTTAATGATACTAACACAACCAGCGAACACAAAGCAACCAGGGAACTTGTTTCTCATTAGAAAAAAATCTAAAATGTCACTTACACATCATTTACAAATAAACTATGTTAAGTTTTAGTGACGTTATTAATGTAACTGATGTCAAGTATTCATTTGTGTGGCTCGCAGTGCAAGTTTATAGTGTGCTGTGTTGCCACTGACATTGACACTGATATTGAAGATTATTGTCATTGCAGGTCAATGTTCATGTCATATTTGAGGGCGATAAGGAGTTTGAGCAGAAGATCAGTCTTTGGGGGGTAAGAACATCCTTTCTTTTTTAAAAGATATCAGGGCAAATGCCTATTCTGTAAAGTATTTACTTATTTCTATTTTCACTGGCTCAGGTCATTGACGTTAGCAAAAGCTCGGTGAACATGATGGCTGCTAAGATTGAGATTGCTATGAAGAAGGCCGAACCTATGTCCTGGGCTCGACTTGACCTTCCACCGGTGGTCCCCCTACCTCAGAAGCCAGAGAAGGCAAAAGACAGCGATAGCGACAGCGACGATGAGGAATGTGATTAAACCAGCTTTTGGGCACACTTGATTTTGGGTAGCCTTCAGTACGATGTACTGAATAGTTAGGTCATTAATAAGTTCACTGTACTGTTAATGGTTAATGCGGGATTGAGGATAGTATTTTTTTTAACTGCATGTACTTGCACAAGATGGACATTGTATGAAAACTGCGTAAGTACATTGTATTTGAAGTTACTTCAATAAAGTGTGACCCAGCCTTCTAAGAGAGATGGAGGAAGGGATTATTATTGTTATAATTATGTTGCCATGGTTCTCTGTGATGGAGCCAAGCAGAAATCAATAGAATCCAAGGTGTTGCATTTACCTACTGCATGAAAGTAATTGTTGATGGAACAATCAACTCTGTACAGGAATGTTTCTTATTTCCTACTTAATCATACCTTTTGATGCAAATCAAACCAATGTCATTCCATACAGTATCTCCATGATTTGGTCCACAGGAAGTCAGTCTTATCCGTGATTTTAGCTCACCGTCACATTTTCTCATCCATGTGTTTCCCCATCATTGCCTACATGTCCTGTATTTGGTTGAAGAGAGTGTGAGTATGTCACATGTTTGCATTCCAGTAGTATGTTTCTTTGAGTGAACCAATTAAACATTTTTAAATAAAGATTCACGATAATCTCACTCTGCAGTGTGAAAGACATCTCTTAATTCAAACAGACCTACCTTGGTAAATACTGACATGATCTTTTTTTTTATGCCTTATGTGTAAAATACAGAAATGTATAGACTAGCTGCAGTAATGATGATTCAAAAAGATTTAATGTTTTCAAATATAGTGTTACATATATGTAGTGTATGCCTTCAATTTAATGGGATGTATGCATTCATCCACCAGGTATGTATTTCCTTCTGTGAAATTAGGTCACACCCACATTTCTCTGAATGTTCCTTGAATTTTTAGTATTACGGTGATATTGGAACCTCATTGTAAAGATTGACAAAAAAGGAATACAGAAAAATAAATATTAGGCATGAATGTCTTGTGGATCCAAAAACCCAATATGAATGGGAACAGGATGTTGTGTAGTATCCAAACAGTTGTGTACAGAATATGATGTCCACTAAATGAAAGGGAACATAACATTGTGTAGTATCTAAACAGTTATTTACAGAATATGATGTCCTAAATTGATGGAAACAGAACATTGTGTAGTATCTAAGCAGTTATTTAGGGAATATGATGTCCACAAAATGTTTGTGAGGATACAAGTCTGAGTATAGTCTGGGGGAAAGCAGATTTGAGATCCCAGAGAGAAAAGTAGGTAAAGCGGGAAAGCAGCTTTTGGGTCCCCACCGGGCAGTCTCGTCTTGTTGATGACTCATGCACCGACCTTGCCAGAGAGCAAAACCAAAGGTAGATGACTTACTGCAAGGGTACAGGCAAGTCTTGTTAAACTCAAAATCAGCAATATCAGGGTTTTGTGATGTTAATCAGATGTCTTTATCACACAAGTTCATTGACATTGTCATTCATTCATTCATGTTTTTTAACCACTTATGTAGTCAACTTAATGTATATTGTCTGTTTGCTGTGTTTTTATGTTGCCAGAGTGCCAAAGATAAATTTCCAGTGTATGTAAATTTAGTGGACAATAACGTTTTTATCTATCATTCTGTAAGTGCTGAGTACATACGGAAAATCAAACAGAATAAATATTGCCAAAAGTAACCTAAATATCAAGTACAATCAGTCTGGTGAAAAGTTGTTCATTCCAGACAACATCTGATGTACCTGCAGCTGAAATGCAACATCTAGATGTGACAAGAGAAGAGAGGGGTTATGTCACTGATGTTATAAAAACATTTTTGATGAAAAAACTGAAATAAGGTAACTGAATAAGGTACTTGAATAAGATAATTGACAACATGAAGAAGGAATGGACATCTCTGCTCTGGCATCATGATTCTTTAGTCCTCACAAACCCTTCAACCTTTGTTCTCATCCCCTCAAATAGGTAGTTACCTAAACTCTCCAGGTGACGGCAGCACAAGTCACTTTTCATTTACTGGAACATAAATCGTTTTTTTGCATTTTGTGTGTGTGCATCTCTCTCTCTCTCTCTTTCTGTGTGTGTGAATGTGAAAATCAAGAATCTGTAAAGGGTGGCTTTGATTGGACAAATTTCTTTCAGTAAAGCTATCTGCTTTGTACCTACAGGCCCCTTGTCTCTGAGATGGAGGATAACTAGATGTTGTCTTTTTGCCAAGAGGCAGCGGGTGGTATACATGTGATGTGCTTAACATAAAAAATAACATGAATTGGAGGTGGGTGTGTGTGTGTGTGAGAGAGAGAGAGAGATTGATTGCAAGAGAAACGAGGTGTTTGTAAAAGGGGGAGTTTATATAAAAAAGAAACAAAGCGTGTGGCGAATGAGATCACAAACCAACGCAGCCACTGGAAAATGAATTAGGCTGAGAGAGAGCGAGAAAGAGAGAGGAGAGACGATGTTTTGAGTGACAGAAGAGCGAAGAGCGTGATGGAGAGAGGGAGGTAATGATGATGGAGGTGGTGGGAGAGGGAGAGAGGGAGGGGGCGTGGAAGAGATGGAAAGAGTGCTAGAGTGATTCAACCTTTTTTCTCTCTCTCTCTCTCTTCCTCCTCTTCTTCTTCTTGTTCATTTTATATTCAGTGTGGGTCGCTTCCTGCCACTTCATGGATCCGACCCGACTGTATGACGCATGACTTCTAGAAGAAGAAGACCTGCTGGTTCTTGTGCAGCTGATAATGATAATAGTTATGATGATAACAATAATAACCAACTTGCCATGGCGCTCTTCCCGCTTACGTGCCGAGATTATCAGCAGTGCCGACACGCTGCAGTGGAGATGCCATGGTGCCGGTGACGTGCCTGCGCCTGCGCACACGCTCTCTCTCTCTCTGTGTGTGTGTGTGTGTGTGTGCGCCCGTGTGCGAGAGGGCATGCACACACGCGTCTATCTGTGTCTGTGTGTGTGTGTGTGAGAGAGAGAGGGCATGTACGCACGCGTCTTTGTCTGTCTGTCTGTCTGTCTGACTGTGTGTGTGTGTGTGTAGGTGTGAGTGAGAGGGCATGCATGCACAAGTCTTTCTCTGTCTCTCTCTCTGTGCGTGTGTGTGTGTGTGTGTGTGTGTGTGTGTGTGAGTGTGTGTGTGTTAGGGCATGCGTGCATGTCTGTCTGTGTGTGTGTGTGTGTGTGTGTGTGTGTGTGAGAGAGAGAGAGAAAGAGAGCATGTGTGTACATGTTTGTCTTTGTCTCTCTCTGTGCAATCTCTGTGTGTGCAAAGTACAGCATAACACAAGGTGACACACACACACACACACACAGAGAGAGAGAGAGATATGAGAGACAGAGAGTGGGTGAGCTGGAGTGTGCATGCATGAATGTGTGTGTCTGTGTGTGCGCACACGTACCTGTCCATTTGTGCATTTCTGGTTGAAAGCTTAATCTTGTCCTCCACCTTCCCTTTTGCGATCTCAAAGATTACCTCAGGATTATGCTCTATTCATCCGCTAAACCTGTTTCCACTTTGTACTTTGAAGATTTGCAAACCGAAATGCCATCAGAGCACAATTACACAGCGCTGGCCAGCAGGGCCCAGTGACCAGACCATTGTCTGGCACAGAAAGAACGTGACGCTTCGGATCCGCTGCAGAATGGGCACGCTGAATGGACTCTCAGTGTGGAGACAAAAAAGAATAACAAAATGAAAGGAAAGTGGCGTTTTGTAACATATTTTTTAGCAAGCAAAAATTGTGGAGAAGAGCACACCAATGCGCATTATTTATGTTTAAATGTATAGATTCCTATTTCTGTTAAATAAACACGTTATATTAATTGAAATACTGCTGTTTGCTGGGGTTAATGAGAATGTAGAGTGTGACATTGGTATGTGTGTTTAGTTTATTAATAATAATATAATTTCAAATTGTTCATAAATAGTTAAAAACAGTTTAAATTCAAAGCAGTTGTTGTAGACCATGGACCACAGAAGAGTACATGCATAGATATTTACTGAGAGCATCAGATGATCTCTCTAGATGTTCTAGATCTCTGTGTTGTTTTCTCCTGTAAACAGCAATAATTCATTACATCATGTATTGCACTTCCATGGTGATTTATCTTCAGAAAATACTCGCTGCATGTATTTCGACCAGTGAAGCACAGTCTTATTTAGACCACACACACAAACACACAGACACACACACACGCACAGAGAACATGGACAAAACATTCCCTGTTTGAACATCAAAGCCACCCTCATAAAATAGATTGTTTTGCTTCTGACGGGTGTTCACACAGCAGCCACACGCACACACACACACACACACACACACACACACACACACACACACACACACACACACGCACGTACACACGAACACACACATATACACGCAAATACACACACACACATCCTACACACACACCATCACCTTACTGGATGTATGTCCTGTATCACCTCTAACATCCCAGCTGCTGGCGAATGAGCTGGGTATGCTCACGTTAGCGCTGCAGCTGCTCCTATAGCCTGCTTCATATTGCGCTACATTTTGCAACAGACAAGGTGACCTTCAAGTCAGCCCACCTTGTGTTATGCTGCACTTTGGACTCACAAAGGTCTGAATTTTGTCACAAACGGAGGTGAGTTAGCCTTTTGGTTGAGAAAAGCAGATTCTATGTTCGTAACGTCTCATAACGTTTAACCCAACATGTAGATCTAGTTGGATCAGAGTGGACATACAAATTTGGGTTCAACCATCTTTGGTTGTTTTTTATATTTATTTTTTATTTGAGACCTAGCACAATGAACTCTATAGTGTTATTGCATTTCACACACATTAACTGGATTAGCAATCATCATAAATTCCTAACCATGTGTAAAATAGAAAAATAAAATATGGGAACCTCTGCATTATGTGTACTGCATATTATTATTCTGGATAGTTGTTTATAGTATTATTCGTCACTACTACATATTATTGCTTCCTACGCACTGATTGTGATTTCGTCTAGACATTTACAACTTTAGTATTAACCCCCACAAAGAAACCTGCATAATGTCATCATCTATGACTCAAGCATTTTTCGCTTAAGGGAACAAACATTGTGGAGTGTCTGATACTGAGCGACTAAAGACTGATGCTGAAAACTATTGAATCCCTCGCTGAGTTGCGGAAGCACCTTAAAAAACATGGAGGGGAACCGATCGGAAGCATATTGTGGCCCCGAAGCTTGAGCCATAAAGTGGTAATGATGTGGCTGTCTCAGCGCCATGTGCTCGCTGACAAATCTCCAGAGCCTCGTCCCACCTGAGCTGTTTCAGGGGACTGATAGTGATGCTTTTCCTCCCACAAGCCACAAACAGGTGATGAGGCGATTGATGGCAAACAACAAACCATCAAACCACCGTGGAGACTTTAAGCCGAGATTAGTCATTGTTGGCCCATCGTAGGCTTACTCACTGACAACAGTATTAGCAAACACCAAAGGAACCCCCCACCCCACACACACACACACACACACAAAAAAAACAGCTTATAACTCTCAACCTAATGGTGTATAATGGAATTAATGAATGAGAAAACAACGCACTCAATCCTAGTCATCCATCTTAAAACATATATGGCTGTATTTTGCACCCTGGCGCATTGTGTAAAACTCGTTTCCACCCTGCGCAAAGTTTAATTCCTTATTTTGCCCATTTATTTTTTTTAAATGCGCCCAGGGGTGTGGCAATTAACAACTTAGGGAGTGACCAAGCGCATTGTCTAAAAATCGCTATTGTACACCACCTAAAACGCATTACGCCACTGACCAAGAGAAACCTGGTCAGAAGTCTATGGCGAGTTGTTTATATTTAATTTTTTTTAAGAGCGCATTGTCAACAGTCATATTGGCGGGTGCACAACGTACCATCCTTCTATCATCCATTAGCGCCATTTACGCAAGGTTACAAATTGCACAATTACAATGGGAAACATAATTAGAATAGATATTATGAAGTACATCTCATGATAAGTTATTCACCATAATTTGCAAATTGGTAATGACTGTTAAAAGTGATTAGGGGAGAGGCAAGAGACAAGTATGGAGCACAGCTGAAGACGCACTGTCACGAGATATAAGCAACTCCTCTGCAGGATAAAGTTTTTTATTCAGTCATTTGAGCAATATTAGGGTAAGTGTTGCTTTTTCCAGCCTATGTTCGATGGTAACCCATTGTCAGTCAATAGTGAAAGTAACTTACTGCATATAACTCTTGTCGTTGACTGACACCATGGTGAAGTTAGTTTCACTTTGCCAATGAGTTCAAATAATAGACGAGTGCAATTGTGTGAAGGCTATGCAAGGTTTTAGTAAAGCCTGGTTTAGTGAAATGACTATTCCATACGGTCTCACAAGCAGCCTCCTTCAAATGTGCCGTTGACTGTTAAGTACCAATGCATTCTTTGACGTCGCGCTTTGCGCATAAGTCAGTCTCATTGGTTTAAATGATGTTACGCCCCAAACACACCCATGACTGATTAAGAAACCTAGGAACACCTTGTTGCGCCATGCGCTCAACGATTGATAACGAAAACATTCCCAATGTGGACTGGACATCCTACTAAATTTGAATAAGCTTTTGACGAGTGACGATGCGCTTTAGACTGTCATGATAGGGCCCATACTGTATGTATGTGTGTGTGTGTATTCTTTATTACAACCGTCTGCAAAATTTATCGCAAATCTAATACATGCTGCTTTCACGTGCTGGTTGCGACCAAAGACAACAAAGTATAGGGCAAAGCTTTTCATTAATAATATAAAAATGAGGCCTTGAGTGCAAATTTGCCTTAACACAACAGACTTAATTATGGGCTATAAATGACAAAATGGAGGGAGAGCCATTAAGTGCAATGGAGGTTGGATCAGCATCCATTAGAGGAAGAGAGCTGCATTTGCCTCATTTTGCATTCAGGGACGTGGAGAGGGATGGAGAGGGGGAAAGAAAAGAGAAGATGATAAGAGCACAGAGGAGAAAAGAAGAGAGGGATAGAGGAGATGAGGACAGGAGAGAGAGAGAGGGGATAGAGAGAGAGAGAGAGAGAGAGCAGTGAAGTGGAGAACAAAAGCACAGAAAGGAGAGGATGGGCAGAAGAGAAAGAGGATATGAAAGGAGAGGAGAAATGGAAGAAACTAGACCAGGAGAGAAAGAGGAGAGAGAGAAGGGAGGAGACAGAGGGAGAGAGAAAGAGGAGAGAGAGAAGGGAGGAGACAGAGGAGAAGAGAGAAAGAGGAGAGAGAGAAGGGAGGAGACAGTGGAGAAAAGAGAAAGAGGAGAGAGGAGAGAGAGAAAGAGGAGAGAGAGAAGGGAGGAGACAGAGGAGAAGAGAGAAAGAGGAGAGAGAGAAGGGAGGAGACAGAGGGGAGAAGAGAAGAGAAAGAGGAGAGAGAGAAGGGAGGAGACAGAAGAGAAGAGAGAGAGAAAGAGGAGAGAGAGAAGGGAGGAGACAGAGGAGAAGAGAAGAGAGAAAGAGGAGAGAGATAATGGAGGAGACAGAGGAGAAGAAGGCTGAAAAGAGAGGAGGAGAAGCGGGAGAGGAAGGGGGAGGCGAGATGACTGGCGTTCCAGTAATGGTGTCGTGAGCGGCGACATCACAGCCCTGTGAACTGTATGAGCCAAACAGCAGCGGGTATAAATGCGCTGGAAATGAGAGATCTCTATCAGCCATGGCCATGCCTCTGCTCTCCCTGTTAAATTAATGGATTGTCCAAATTGTCCCCCAAAAAAATTCTACGGTAATTAATCCGAAACTACACTCCTAGAATCCAATGAGCGATGAATCATTTAGGACACCGACCTATTGATGAGTCCCTCAGAATATTATAGATGGTTCTGTCAGAATTTGGAATAGGAACGGTCCCTTAAACATTCTAGAACTGGATACAACCCAGTGATGGTGTGTATGTGTGTGTGTGTGTGTGTGTGTGTGTGTGTGTGTGTGTGTGTGTGTGTGTGTGTGTGTGTGTGTGTGTGTGTGTGTGTCTGTCTGTGTGTGTGAATGTGTGTGTTCGTAGCTCGTCTACTGTGAGTCATGTTCAGCTACCACAACAAACTGGAAAAAATCTTTCCTGTCAGATGTCACAAGGAGCATCATGACATTTATGACACAAACAGATGCATACAAAATCCCCAACCAGTTGCAAGCTGAGAGGGATGTCTGGCCCAAAGCGCCTCTACCATGAAGAACATTGAAGATGAGTCACTGAACTTTGGTGCGGTTGATGGGTTAGAGAACGAACGGGCACAAAAAACACACACACACACACGCACATAGACAAAGACACATACACACACGCACACAGGCACATACACACACAGACATATACACACGGACACACACTCGCGCACACAAACACACACACACGCATGACGCACATACACACGGACACACACACGCGCACACACACACACACACATACACACACACACACACACACACACACAAACACACACACATACACACACACACACACACATACACACAGACACACAAGGACGGACAGACACACACACACACACACACACACACACACACACACACAGATGCACAAGGATGGACACACACACACACACACACACATATACACAGTGTCCTGTGTGGAGATTCCTGGATAGAACACAGTGCAGTGTTTGTACATCAAAGCCATCCTCACGAAACAGACCGCTTCGCTTTGACGTGTCCCACACATTCTTGGGGGGGAGGGTGCTTACGCAACTGCACGTACGCACACACGCACGCACGCACACACATACACACACACACAGCTGCACCAGTCTTGAGGGCATCTGCTGGTGACAAAAAGGGATGTGAAGACCAGATTATAACCACAATCAAAGCCTGCAGCATCAAGCTCTACTGCCCTGAAGACATGCACTGCCTCCAGTCATAAATCACGGGGAACAAAAAGATAAGAAAGTCTGTCATCCAACAGACTTTTATATTTATTTATTTATTTATTTATTGTGGAACCTATGTGAGGGCCAGTGCTCTGTGCTACACACAGAGCTTAAAGACCCACTGCGGCCATTTAGTTAAACCCATTAATCTTATTTGAGTTCCTCAGTGATGCGCATTCATACATTTTTTTTTTACAAAAAAATCCTTTCTTGGCAAAGTAACAGCTGGTATGTATCTCTGCACCTTCTTCCTCATCCCTGAAGCGAGAATTTACTTAGCCCCGCCCCACCCTGCCCCCCGATGCCTCTGTCACAAAGATTCTAGAGAGCTATGCTAACCCCAAAATGTAGCTAAACTGTACCAAAATTAAAAATGCAATGGCAATTTCAAATATTGGAGTTATTTAGCAGAGTTCTATATGGCGTGATGCACAGTGCCATAAAGCAAATGCCTGTTGTCCCCAAATATCTTTGAATGAAAATTACATAAATATGGTGGAACACAAGTGTTTAAGTATTTTTGGATGTCGCTTTCTCTATACCACACCAAAAATACTGTCATTTTTAGTCCAACAAGCGGCTATTTTTTTCTGTGCTGCATGTGTTTGCTCCTGAGTGACGCTCAGAACACATGTTAAAGGGATTTCAGGTCTATCTCCTATGTGTATCAAACCCACAGTAGCGGTTCTGTCTGCAATTTTAGCCTTTGTCTCAGATCCCAGATCAGCCTGTTTGCTCTTTGTGAGGTAGAGCTGTTTCAAAAAACCCCTCTATTTTCATTCGAGGCTGGTGACTCATTCTACTGCAGTCTATCATAATTGGTTTATGCCGCATAGCATTCTCTCTCCACATCTTTAAATATCGATTAAGGGGGTTGGACCAAGGCCTGAATTTGATGGGCCTCTTTATTATTGTGAAAATGTGGAATTTTACACACTCCCGAAACACTGAAAGGAGCCTCACTCGCCAGAAAGTAACTCCAGTGACAGCAGGAAATGGGACACATCAATGTTGAAGTAGTCACAAAGGATTGCAGGGGCTTAACCCTCTCTCTGCATGTCTTTCTCTCGTGTGTGTGTGAATGTGTGTGTGTGTGTGTGTGTGTGTGTGTGTGTGTATGATCAGCTGAAATGTGGGTTCATTTGGATTGGACCCAATCCAAATTGGAACTGTGTGCTTGCATATGTCTGTGTGCGTGTGTGTGTCTGTAATTAGTTGAAATGTGGTCCATTAAAGCAATTCATTTTGAATTGGACCCAAAAGTATTGTGAAGGTATATTGGGTGCAAAAGTGGCGAGCACATTTAACTGCAGATTTTGCATGTGCACACTAAAGTCATTTTTTTTATATCTTGTTAACACAAAATAGGGGCTACGGGTTCACAAATCCTTTTTACAGGTACACAAATCCTATCCTGTGAGTCACAACTTTCAAGAGTCATGCACTCGACACTTTTGCTCCAATCGTTGCAGCGCAGTTGGTGCGAAACACATTTGCACATCCGTGTTTCATAATCTGAGAACATGCACAACATTCGTGCATTTGTAAACCCAAATGTGAACTAATGCATCCGAAGTTGTGCATCTGTGAAATAATTTCTCATTAATAAAATTCTACAGATCGCTTTGATTTTCTTGCACGACTACAAGTCAATTGATACAAGTGCTCGAATCTGCTTCTACGAGTGACGATACTTTGGTGATATAATAGGAGCAAAAAGATTTGTATGTGTGCACGTCGAGCGAATCGATCGAGAAAACAAGGCGGCCGGATCTGGATCCTGGATCGTGCTCAGACTACCATTGCCTGCTCATAAGGTAAGTAACATGATAATAATAATAAGAAAGTTATCTTGTTTGTTGGTTTACATTATCATGACAGCTATGTTTAGCTTAGCTTACCTGCTTGCTAAATCCTCCAGTGCCAGATCAAGCTAGCTAGCTATCGCTAGATAACTAGTTTAGAAGTACAGAAATATAACACTGCCCGTCCAAAATCGTTAGGACACACAATGTGACACAATCGCAATTTTCAAACAGCTGACTTGTATCTTGCACGAAGACTATTGGATAGTGCTAGGCAAGTTAGCAATTGTTTGCTGTGCAGACATTTTGATTAATAAGGTCGTAAAACTTAACACCACACACCGCAACAAATATTTTTTCCTTGCTTTGTGCAAAGAAAAACTATAAATCGTGTGTCCTTCATTGATAAGGAAACATGCTGTGGTTACTTACTTTATGAGCAGGCAATGGTAGTCTGAGCGTGATCCAGGATCCAGATCCGGCCGCCTTGTTTTCTCGATCGATTCGCTCGACGTGCACACATACAAATCTTTTTGCTCCTATTATATCACCTAGCTAAGAGTAAAAGTATCGTCACTCGTAGAAGCAGATTCGAGCACTTGTATCAATTGACTTGTAGTCGTGCAAGAAAATCAAAGCGATCTGTAGAATTTTATTAATAAGAAATTATTTCACAGATGCACAACTTCAGATGCATTAGTTCACATTTACGCCTGAATGTTGTGCATGTTCTCAGATTATGAAACACGGATGTGCAAATGTGTTTCGCACCAACTGCGCTGCAACGATTGGAGCAAAAGTGTCGAGTGCATGACTCTTGAAAGTTGTGACTCACAGGATAGGATTTGTGTACCTGTAAAAAGGATTTGTGAACCCGTAGCCCCTATTTTGTGTTAACAAGATATAAAAAAATATGTACAGCTTCAACTTTACTGTTACACATTTACGACTAGTGTGCACATGCAAAATCTGCAGTTAAATGTGCTCGCCACTTTTGCACCCAATATACCTTCATAAAGTATGGCACTGTGTGCTTGTGTGTATGCGTCTGTGTGTGTGTGTGTGTGTGTGTGTGACTGTGTGTATGCGTGTGTTCTCTCATTTGAAATGTGGGTCCATTTAAACAATGGACCCAAAGGGATAAGAAGGGAAAAGGAAAAGAAGCATGGAATTCACTTCCTCTCTCTCTCTCTCTCTCTCTCTCTCTCTCTCTCCTCTCTCTCTCTCTCTCTCTCTCTATATATATATATGTACAACTGTATGTAAAACTGTTACCTTGTGTGCCTGCATGTGCATGTGTGTGTGTGTGTGTGTGTGTGTTCACTCTTGTGTACCGATTAAGACTCCCGCTCAATGAAATGTACTCTGCTTGGCATCGTAGAACAATTTCAAAGAGAAAAGCCTCGCCAATACAAAGTGTTACATTTGCCTGGACCTTGATTGTTCCATTACAAATGGCTAAGGAGTAGTTTTACCAGAACAACAGTCTATCATTACCAACTGCAATATTTACACTGAAGAGTGATACTGTATGTATTTTGTTCCAATTTGTATTCTTAGAATATATTCTCTGTGTAGATAACATGGCATGTCTCCAGGTACACAAACAATTCCAAGTGTATACGATTATTCCTTTGCTGATGAGAGTAAGACCTTTTACTTCTCGCCAGGCATAAATCTGATAAGAATAAGCAGCTGCAGCAAAATGAATGACTTCATTTAAAATAGCTTGGAATAACAAACCACTTGCAGCCCAAATAATAAGCAAACAGACAAACAAAAGATAATAAGGGGCAGAAGAAAGGTAGTCCAATTATCACAGTAGGGCCCAGGAGCAGGCAGCAGGGGGCGAAGGGTCTGGCCCGGTGTGACTGTACACATGGACCCGCAGAAGAGCCACGGTCAAACACACTAATTGAAATCTATGTTCTGTTGACATTTGTTTATGTGATGGCGACTTATTTATACCTGTTTGTGATGACATTTACACACTGTGCTGCTGCATGTTTAGCCATAACCATAGCAACCGAGGGGAGTTCCACTGTACACAGAACATGGATGCCGGCTACTATACACACAGGGGATGGGTGTAGAGCGCTCAAACACACACACACACACACACACACACACACACACACACACACATGCACGCACACACACAGACACACACACACACATGCACGCACGCACGCACACACACACACACACACACACACAAACACACAGACTCCTCAGCTGGCTATAGGCATTGGATGGTTCTGAGCAACATTAGTAAGACACAAGTCACAAGTCTTTACAAACTGATGGATGCAGGGAAGCCTGTTGCATCACTACAGTGTATCTACTGGCTTAAAGTAACACCTAACAAAGGCTGATGAGGCATTCATATTTATACTGAATTACCAGTTGCTTTAGCTTTAGCAAACACTTTTCTCCAATGTGTTTCAGAATATTGTACAGAGACATACTGTTGTCTAAGTCTAAGAGTCTAAGTTTGAAAACTCTCAGCCATTGTTGTGTGATGTTCTTCTAAATTTCACAATTTTCTTAGTCTCTCAACGTTGTTCACTGATGTGTGCAATGGATGTGAAGTGTTTGGAAGTGTGTGGAACACACACACACGGACAATAGCTGACAAAAGAAATACTAATTGCATATATATATATATATATAATAGAATAATAGAATATATATATATATATATTGATTTTTTTTCGCATTTGGCGTTGGAGGAGTGGTGGCACTCGCTGCAACGGTGTCCGAGTGTGCAGAATCCCTCTTTACTTCATCATGCAGTTTGCACACACAATTAAAAGTAGCATTGTCGACACATGTCAGTCCGTGTCATGTTTCATTTTGAGTGGGCTAAGTGTTCAATATGGATTTAATTTCAATCATAGACGTAATAATATTTAAAGGTTTTTTGGTTACACTTTACTTGACAGTATCGACATGAGTGACATGACACTGTCATGAACGTGTCATAAACAAGTCATAAACGCTTCTGTTATTAAGTGACATTCGGTTTTTGTCAAGTTAGGGTTAGGATTAGGGTTAGGATTAGGGTTAGAGGTTAGGATTAGGGTTAGAGGTTAGGATTAGGGTTAGGGTTCATGTGTCATGACAGTGCCACGTGTTCATGACAGTGTCATGTCACTCTTATGTCGATACTGTCAAGTAAAGTGTTACCGTTTTTTATGTCAGGGAGAGAACTCAGTTGGGGCGGTACACTGGCCCTAAGGCCTGCCCTTGACGACGGCGCTGGTCTGAGTGTGTGTGTGTGCATGTGTGTGTGTGTGAGAGAGAGAGAGAGAGAGAGAGAGAGGGCATGTGTGTGTGTGTGAGCATGTGTGGAATTAGCAGACTAGTAACTCAGCTTGACAATGAGACCAAATAAATGGGAAACAGATCATAAACCATGCCCTTAGGATATCATCATCAGGAATATGAAGGTGAGCCCAGTTAAGCACCCTCTTTATTCTTTGAACAGCTGTGCTGATTAGTCAGACAACTGTAATGTGATAATGTTTCTGCCGGGGTGTAGCAAGTTAGCCCATATGCCTTCCCATCTAATAAAAGTGCATTAGTGTGGATGAATGTTTTGCTATGTAGGCTATGTAAACTCATCAAGTGTTAGATGGAAATGGGGATTATAATTGCTCTCAGTATATTGAGCGTCAACACATTGCAAATGTTACCAGGGAGGAGTTGGCGGCCCACCCACAATCCCACACACACACACACACACGAGGGGTTTCATTACCTTCTTGAATAAGTTTGTTTATTTGCCACTATTGTTTAATTGCTATCATGTATATATGTATGTATGTATGTATGTATGTATTTATATATTGATCCTGTGAGGGAAATTTAAAATCTGCATTTATCACAATCCGTGAATTAGTGAAAAACACTCAGCACACAGTGAGGTGAAGCACACACTAATCCAGACGCAAAAGGCTATGTACTTCATGCTACCAGCCTCTGTCACGTAGGTTGCCATGTGGAGCTTGTGCCTATTGCGCAAGCTCGCAGCTGAGAAAGCAGCGTCGCTGTCAAATCTGTCCCTGGGAAAAGTAACGTTGCGCCGATATGAAAAAGGAACTACCGGTACGTTACGTTACCAAATTTTCAGTAGTAACGCGTTACACTACTTTTTACTCGAAAAAGTAGTTACGTTACTGTAACTCGTTACTTTGTAACTCGTTACTTTGTAACGCGTTACACACAACACTGGTGGTAAGTGCTTGATTAAGCATGTCCAGCTGTTAGTAGTGCTAGGAGAGGAGGCACTCAGAAGAATTGGGTCTTCAGGAGGTTTTTGAAGATAGAGAGGTTGATATTAATTGATATTCTTTCATATTTGTTTGAGATTATTTATGTCTCTGTAATGTAATGTAATGTACACACACACACACACACACACACACACACACACACAAACACACATGTGCCATATATAGTGAGAGAACTCTGAATAGTCTCTGAATGCCGTTTGAAAACCAAACGACCAGTCCAAGATCGTCAGTCTCACGTCCTGCCTTGCTGAAATTAAGTCCTGGATGGCACACAACTTTCTGCAACTTAATGAAAGCATGTGTGAGATTGTCCTCTTTGGTCCCCCAAACTCAGTCAGTACCATCTCCAGCAGCCTAGGCACCCTCTCCACCCTCACTAGGCCCCATGCTAGGAATCTGGGTCATTTTTAACTCAGAGCTCCGGTTTGACAGGCAGATAAACGCAGTGGTGAAAGCCATCTTTTTTCAACTCAGAAATATTGCAAAGATTAAGACCCTTCTCAACCACCCAGATCTTGAAAGGGTAATTCATGCTCTCATCACATCACGACTAGACTACTGCAACTCCCTCTATACCGGCATCACTGAATCATCCCTGTCCCGCCTGCACCTAGTCTTAAACGCAGCCGCTAGACTGTTAACAGGCACAAGGAAACGAGACCACATCACCCCTGTCCTAGCCTCCCTCCACTGGCTTCCGGTTCGTTACAGAATTGATTTTAAAGTCCTTCTTTTTACTTTCAAAGCCATTAATGGAAAAGCTACATCTCAGACCTCCTCTCCCTCTACTCTAATGTTAGGTCCCTTAGGCTAGCTTTACACGACAACGATCTGAACACAATCCGCAAAAGTGGCGTTGCGTTGCCCATTTTTTATTTCGCGTTTAGACGAGCGTCTTTGGGTGGAAATCTGCATGCATACATACAGTGACGCAAAAGTGTGTGAAATTTGATTGCCTGGTGGCTTGGTGGTTCTGTGAAGCACTGCCATACAACAACACCAAGAGCGCACGCATGCGTTGAAACTTCCTTCTACTTCTCTCCGTAGTAGCGAGAAATAGCCCACAGTCGAAAACCAAAACATGGCGAAGAAGACTCCTGAATAGCTATCAAAGCAGCTAAGGCAACTTGAATGTCCGACTGATGGAAATAATCTGACATGTTTGTTGTTGTTTGGCTGTACTGTACATGGATATGACGTCAACACGTATGCGAGGATAGCCAGCGTGAGCAGCTCAGAGCACACTTTTGCGTTTTCAACCCTTTAGACGGGAACACGACGGTGGAGCGTCTTTAAGATTTCCACTCTGGAGGGTGGGTTCATTTTTTGGCATTTTTAAGCCCCAAAAATGCTGTTGCCGTCTAAACGAAAGGCACATCTGATAAAATATTTTGTCGGTTTCACCCGGGAGCGTTGTTGTGTAAAGCCGGCCTTAGATCGGTCACGCAGGGGTTACTGACGGAGCTGAAGGCCAATCTCAAGCACAGGGGCTACCGTGCCTTTGCTGTCGCAGCCCCCAAACTGTGGAACAGCATCCCTACCACCATCAGATTCGCCCCTTCAGTTGACTCTTTTAAATCCCAGCTCAAAACATAGCTTTTCTCTCTAGCGTTTCCCGATTCATCTTGACCGGAGCCCTGCTTGCACTATTGTCTCTTTCGTGTATTTGTATCGTCTGCTTTACGATGTGTTTTTGTATGGCCTGCCTCTGTCTTATTTGTCATATGTCCTATGTTTGCTTCCCACTGGTCTCTGTAAAGCACTTTGGTTGATGCAAGTCATGTTTAAACGTGCTATATAAATAAATCTGATTGATTGATGCATCCCTATCCACACGTGTGTCATACAATGCACCCCCTCTTCCCTCCAAGTGAACTTCCACCCAAGTGCTCTCCCAATCATCATTAGCTGCACTATTTCCCTGTGAATCCCAGCAATCATGCCAACAGGCAACAGCTGAAATTTTCAACACTTAATTTAGGCTACAAACAATATGATTTAATTTGACAAGGCAGAGAGTGATTTTGACACGTTTGACACACTATTTTGTATTGTATAGTATCTGAGGGTTTGAGGCTTAAGAGGGGATTTGTGGTTGCGGTGTTTCTGCTGTCGGAGCCAGCATTGCCCGGAAGGTGGCTGACTGTTATGGTGGGGGGGGGGGTTAACAGGGTTCGTGGAAAAGGCATGCACCATGACATCGGGGGTGGTGGGCTAGAATACAGGGCATTACTCAGTCAGAGGTACTGCAGTGCAGTCTGAAAAAACACACACACACACATACACATACACACACACACCACACACAGCACACACACAGCAGCACACAAACAGCACACACACACAGTGACGCTCATGCAAAGGAAACGCACGCATCCCACTATTCCCCTGATCCCGATACAGCACACTAGAGACTAACCAGCCCATTAACGAAGTTCGTTAGAAAAGTGTTTCTGTGTTTGGAGCAAGGGAGAGAGTAAGAGGAGACACAGCAGCTTTGAGCCTCTGTAAGACAACCAGTTCCTTTCTGAGGTTATAGACCCACCACACCTTGGAATGTAACACAAAAGAAAGAATACCTTTCAACATGGTTAACTTGTGAATGAAAATTATATGATTTCTGTTTATGTCTGCTACATGTAATCAAGAAACGAACCCATGTAACATTTTGTGTTGTTCACCTGTTTTCTTTTTTATAAGAGGGTTCAGGAAAAGATCAATGTGATTTTTTGAATCCTGTGTAAGGTGACTGACCACAAACATAGGCATTAACCTACTCCAACCCCTAATTCAGAGAGAATAGTCAGACCGTTACACAAAGAGACACACAAGCACATACACTCACACTCACACACACTGGTCAAAAAGTAGAAGCTAATATAGCTAATATCATTAATATCAGGCTGATCATTTCACAGCATTATCTCATTAGATTATGATGCGAGGGAATTCTAAACATACTAAAACATTTTTCATACTAATTAATTTTAACATTATTTATTTCTAATAAATTGAAGATATTTTATATTAATATATTAACATTGATATAAAATGAAAATGACTTCTACTGCCAGTATTACGGAACCAGGTTTTATTTGTCAGATAGAGTGCTGTGCTGCCTCTTAGACCTGTGATAATCTTAATCTTTGGGATTATAGGATGGGATCTAGTGGGTGATAGGCTAATCATATAGGATTAGCTGACTGTACTGGAGCAGTGCAGATTAGCTCAGATGAGATCGTTATTGACGCGTGTGCCTGGCTGTTTCGTTTATTGTTTTTATGAGCTTTTTTGGGGGTGCCTGAGAAATTGTCCTGTCAGTTTCACTCAACAGTCTTTCAACCTTGTGTAGACAGAGGGTTGGTGTAAGCACTTTATTCTAACTACACACTACAAAGCATTTGTAAACTTTTAGCTAATGCTTGTTTCATCATTTATAAAGCATTGTTCCAACATTAATTCAGAAAATCAGTAAGTCATCTGCAAACACAATTGTATACAAAATGCTAAATATCCTTAACTAACCACTAGTAACTGAGTTAATTATGAATTGCAGTATTAGTAAGTGATTTATAAAACATGTATCAACACCCTAATTAATCATTAGTGTATGTGTTAATCATATCATACTAGTGCAGTGCCCGTTCAAACATGCTATTTCTGTAGCCCAATTACATGCCTGCAGGTAGGCCTGCTTTAAAAATAGGATGATAGGGGGAAACATAATTCCGGGTAAGCATTCAATAATGAATACATGATAATATATTAATATAATAAATGTGAAGTGAGAAGAATTTCATTTGTTTTGAGTCAAAGCTATATGCTTAGCCTATTGAATAACTTGAGGATAGAGAAAACAAACCATTTTGTGGAATGATGTGCAAGCCGATTGAGCATTTATTCAGATATCTTGATATCAGGCATAATTGTCATGTACATGCAAGCCATTTCTGTCCACTAGTTAACTAGTGAGCCATTTCTGTGTGAACTAGTTAACTAGTGACAGCCAAAATGCTCACTAGTTAACTAGTAAGGCCCAAATTCTCTCTAACTAGTTCATATGTTTCATATCTTATTAGTTGACTAGTAATGCTCAGCATGTTCACTAGTTAACTAGTGGACACTGAAATGTGCACTAGTTAAGTAGTTTAAAGACTTCTATATTTTACTAGTAAACTAGTAAGGTACAAAAATGTTTACTAGCTGACTACTTGTTAACTTGTAACTATGTAATTTGGCCAGCCGCTTGAGCATTTATTCTGAAATCTAGATATCAGGCCAACATGCAAGCCATTTTTGTCAACTAGTTAACTAGTGAAGACACAAATGCCCACTAGTTAACTAGTGAGGTCTAAACTAGTGGAACAATTGAAGTCTCACTGCATGTGTGGCAGTGAAGCAGCTCACTAGTTAACTAGTGCCTGAAACGGCTATTATGCAAATTCTAATAAGAGGGTGGGTAGAAGACTCCTATTGGGTATTATGTAAGAATCCCACCCAGTCTAAATGTAAATTTACTGTTCATAGCCTCGCGGTCAGGTCCTGCTGGGTGCCCCTAGTGGCTAAAGTGACACACTGCTCTGCAACGGTACTTCAGTATAGATAGTAAAGCAGAGCCTGCAGTATGCAGTATCTCATATTCTGTCAAAATGTTTTTAAATAATAACAGGGAAACCCCATGCTTTAACAAGTGAGCTCTTAGTGATGCACACCAAAGATTCAAGGGATCGATTTTAATATTATTCTAGGCATTAATATTATGCTAGGCAACCACAGACATAAATGTATCCATTCAGTCGCTCTTTTCTGATTAATAACTGAAAAACAAAAGATTGTACACATTAACTGCACATGGTTTCAAAAGTAATTAAAAGCTCAAAGATCAAGAAAAAAACTTCATGCACTTCTAAGGAATTGAACCCTGGTCTCCCACATGATCTCCTACTGCTTAACCACTTGAGCTAGTCTTGCCACATCAGCAATGTTTATGTTACTGAAGTCCCGCCTCCTAACTTCCGTATCCATCCAACCTTCGGTCGTCAAATGTCTATGGGAAATAACATGGCGTTTTGAAAGATCGTACCTGTCAAACTCTGTAGGTGACAAAGTAGAAAAAGCTGCTGGGCAGATTGGTCTACACACTTCTGCCATCTAGTTTCCACTGGATTTTTTGATTTTCGGTGCCGTTTGAGAAGTATACTAATCAAAAAATCCAGTGGAAACTAGATGGCAGAAGTGTGTAGGCCAATCTGCCCACCAGCCTTTTCTACTTCGCTACCTACAGATGTTTTACTGGTATGATATTTCGAAAGCCATGTTATTTCCCATAGACAATCGACGCCAGGAAGTTGGATGGATACAGAAGTTACGGAGGCGGGACTTATTCTGGAGAGGTCTATACGTTAGACCGGCACATCCGGGAACTTGACTCGTGACAAACGTTCCCGCCCCTTTCGGGGGGAAAACAAACAACCCCTCTCATTAACTCCAACGCAAATTAGGGTCAATAAACGTAATTGTACAGAAATCGCAGGAGGGAGTAAATAATAACAAAAAATACCACAAATCAATATGACCACTCAATACATAACCCACTTTGCGGTCGTTGACCGTGAAAGATACCTACAAAAGCTTAATTGAATTAATATAAAAACATGTCCCTTCAGTCTCCCGAGTACGAAGTGGTGCAACAACCCCACTCAGTGACCAGAAGTGTCATACGGTCTTCTCTTCTTCTGGCTTGTAGCCATAATTTTCTTCTGTCAGGATTTTTTTGAGGACATGGTAGGCAAAAGAAACTCAGGGAGGGGTTCTTAGCTGTGTGGTTGGTACATGTCTACTGCGGTTCACTCTGGCTTGTTCTGAGGGAATGTTTTCCCCTCAAAAGGGGCATGGCGCAAACAACCTGCTCTGTGTGACGCGGGTCCGGTTGTAAGTATTCACCCCTTGCAAGTGACGTCACGTTTTGTTTGCGCCACAGCAAAATAGCCTAGTGGACGGCAAGAACACGAATCAAATCAATGGGTTGTAATGGGACATGTCGCACAGCTAGGAGATTATAGTGAGATTTAACCGTAGTAATGCTGTAGTAGTAGTAATGTTGGCTTATTGTTTGGAATACAACAACATCCCATGTTCTTGCATAGATATATTTTGGTTTGTTTTCTTTGTGTTTCGGGAGTATTTCAACCACAATTGCATGCTTATCTCCTCAGTGTATGAAGCACAGCAGCGGTTGCTATAGCAACCATAGACTCTGAACAGGGCCGGCAGATAGCACTTAGGCAAAGTCTTTGGCAAGATCTGAATGTAAACAGATAATACCGTTCAAGTTTTTTTAATTTCCGATTTTTTTCAATTCTTTAACTTAAGACATGTAAGAAGTAAGTTTATTAAGCTGGGCAGCGTACAAACTGACGGAAGTTACATTAGCCCTAGCACTATGAGCTACGATAAACGTTAGCTAGAATAGCTAGCTTCTAAGTGTGGCAGCTAGTTATTATTTCATGTTCTGATATGACATTCTTAACGTTTTGACTATGTTACAACTGATAAAAGCAAGACAAATAAAGTAAACCAAATCACTTTGCAATATTTTAGTCCAGAAATACTTATGGGTGTTCATTTACCATAATGTTAATTACAGTAGCCCTAACGTAGCGTTATCTCCCCTTGCTGTTACCACCAGTTTTAATAACTTTACATTTGCGATCATGACCCATTTCATCTAACAACACCACTGGCATCTTCTTTGACTATCAGACCCCAAACAGCAATACATTGAACTACAAAGATGTTATAGTAATGGTGTTCAGTTCATCATAATCTTTATGACATAATGTAATTTGCCGTCCGTCTCCCATCTTTTTGCCGTCCAGCATGGAGCCGTCACGTGACTTAAGTCACGTGTCTGCAAGGGGTGAATAGAGTCGTTTGGTGGGCTTAACATAATGATTGATGGCAGAGTTGCAACAGTTTGGCTTGAATTCCCTGCTACTTGAAAACAAATATCCTATTGCGTCCTATACACGGATTTTTTTGTATACCCCTGTTGTCTCAATGGTAATAACATCTAATTTCAGACTATATTTCAAAGTTTGACGTTCATTTGGATTATTAATATAACATCGTATTTTGTCATTTTTGGCGAAGACATGCATTCCGTTAGGGATATTGAACATATTTAACATTCTCTAACCATCGTGATTTCGAATTGGTGCAGTTTTCAGCACAAAAACTCATTTTATTCTTTTGCTCTTTTGCATTGCTCTATGCTGTTTGATGGTGCTTTCTGCCTCTTGGTTGCGCACGCATGTTTTTGTGACGTTGCATAGAAATCCATGTATTGCGTGCAGAGGGAATTTGAAAGACAACTGATTATCCCGCCCCTCGGACTGAGCACTGCGAACGGTGAGTGCCCAGACCCTACATTTTAATGTGGGTCTGGCTCGCCAGGCTAGATTATCACTGTATAGACACTGAAAAATATTTTGGTGGATAACATCGCTGATTTGGCTTCAAAATATATATTTTTTAAAATAGGTCTATGGGACTTAACATTGGAGCTGCTCTTCGATAGGAACGCAACCACTTGGGGCGCTGGTTTTCACTTTCCCTCCCTCTAGTTAACTAGTGGCCAATGTTACGTCCCACTAGTTAACTAGTTGCACAAAATGCCAGCCGTTTGTGTATTTATTCAAATTCCACTAGTTTACTAGGCCTAGTGTGAGGGGCATTTTTCTCCTGCTAGTTCATGATGGACAGTGTTTTGTCCTCACTAGCTAACATGTAAGGCTCAAAATGCCCTCTATAAGCTAGTGAAAGGCATTATAATGCAGATATGCTCACTAGTTAACTAGTGAGCATGTCCTGTTCCATTACTAGTGAACTAGTAAGGCCAAACATGTCAACTAGTTAACTAGTGAAGGCCAATTTGTCACTAGTTAACTAGTAAGAGTACCTTTTGCATTACTAGTGAACTAGATAGCTCCAAAAACAGCCACTAGTGTGTGTCTTGTGTGCACTAGTTAACTAGTGAGCTGCGTCACTGCCACACATGCAAACTAGTGAGACTTAAATTGTTCCACTAGTTAACTAGTAGACAAAAACAGTCAGCTTGATTGTGTTTTTAGGTGTAACTAGTTAACTAGTGAACAAAATATGCATGCCACTAGTAAGGTAAGTAAACTAGTGGGTATTTTGGCCTTGACATGTTAACAAGTGACCATTTTGGCATCTCACTAGTTAACTAGTGGGCATTTTGGGGCACACTAGTAAACTAGTGACACTTTTTGCACCTCACTAGTTAACTAGTCGAATGGAAATTGCCATCACTAGTTCACTAGTGGGTGTTTTGGTGCACACTAGTAAACTAGTGACACTTTTTAGACCTCACTAGTTAACTAGTGAGCCTACTGCCATCACCTAGCTAGCTAGTAAGCCATTTATGGTTCAGTAGTTAACTAGTGACATTGACCTACTGCAACTAGTTAACTAGTGAGGTGTTTTGCCTTCACTAGTAAACATGTGCACATTTTTGGCTGTCACTAGTTAACTAGTGAGACCCAAAAGCCTTCAACTAGCTGACTGGTATGCATTTTGGCCTTTACTAGTTAACTAGTAGACATTTCTGGCTCTCACTAGTTAACTAGTGAGCCTTTTGGCTCCCACAGCCCTAGATTGATAACTTGATGATAAACTGATAAACCAAAATCAATATATATTGTATATGTAAATATTTCCACATCTCTGTGATTTTATTCAAACCTGTGTTCATAACCTGACTGTTTCCTGGCCGCCGCATTCTTCTCGTGAGAAAATCCTCTGTGAAGATTCATTGCCATCACTTGGTACATTCCAGCTCTCGCAGTCATCTGTCTTTTCCCTTTATTCTCAGTGGACTTAAACCTGTGGCATTTCTCCCCTGTAAAGAAGAGTGGTTTGGATCATTTTAATTTGCCCACCACTGCAGTCTTCAAATTCAATTACCTGGGCCGCCTGAGTTCTCTGGACCAGTGCACGGCGAAGGCAAGCGTCAGAGAAGAGAGCTATGGGCTGTGGGCTGGGCTGGTTGGCAGGCAGCCGCAGCATCTGATAGCGGAGGGCTACACTAGTTCTTCAGAGATTGAATTTCTCTCAAGGGAATTTAATGTAATGCTTTTTCTTTGTTCACACACACACACACACACACACACACACACACACACACACACACACACACACACACACACACATGCATTCACAGGCAGAAACACACACAGAAGCACACACAGAAGCACACAGACACATACCCCCATATGCACACACACACACACACACACATGCAGATCCACAGCACACACACACACACACACTCTTTTCTATCTCTCACCCACCCACCCACACACACACACACACACACACACACACATGCATTCACAGGCAGAAACACACACAGAAGCACACAGACACATACCCCCATATGCACACACACACACACACACACACACACACACACACAGACACACATGCAGATCCACAGCACACACACACACACACACACTCTTTCTATCTCTCACACACACACACCCACACACGCACACTCACACACACACACACACACACACACATGCAGATCCACAGCACACACACACACACACACTCTTTCTATCTCTCACACACACACCCACACACACACACACACACACACACACATGCAGATCCACAGCACACACACACACACACACACTCTTTCTATCTCTCACACACACACACACACACGCACACTCACACACACACACACACACACACACACACACACACACATGCAGATCCACAGCACACACACACACACACACACTCTTTCTATCTCTCACCCACCCCACACACACACACACACACTCACTGCCTCTGGCTGGTATTAATCTGTGCATGTGGGGCCTCCCCACTCCCCACTCCCTACTGCTTGTTAATGTCCCCAGGGGTGGCGTGTAAATGATGTCTAAACGTCCACTCAGTTCCTCAGCCTTCCCAGGATGGATCTCACTCATACGCATTAACATTTACTCTCACTCTCACTTTCTCTCTGTATCTTTCACTCTCTTCCTTTTCCTCTCTCTCTTTCTGTATCTATCCCTCTCTCAATCTCTCTCTCTGTCTCTCTCTCTCTCTCTCTCTCTCTCTCTCTCTCTGTATCTCTCTCCTACTGTCTCTCTTTGCCCATCTCGACTATCCATATTCATGACAGATTTTTCAAGCAGGCTCTTTCTCTTCCCAGGACTGCACTCCTGGGACTCCCAAGTGGCACTCTGTGATTCACGAGTGTCTTAGTGTGTAGCTAGTTGCGGTCCTCACGCTAAGGCGAGGGGCAATGTGCTGGGGGACCAGTTCTATTATTTATCTTATTTGTCTGATTTTGTTTGCTTTCATATTGCTTTTTTATTCCAAGTTGTATTCTGTGCTATGCATATTACGATATTTTACTATGCACAGAAGAAGATGCAGGGCTTTTTTGCTTACCTTAAAACAATCATGATTGCATTACAAGTTCAGACAATCAGCTTTGATGGATGAGCAACCTTTATGTTTTCTCATGTAGAATGTGAAATACATCAAGTTTATTTATCACACACATTTGTATGGGATATAATTATCTTGATAGCTTTCTAATGTAGGTAAATCATTTTATTCATGAAAAGAAAGTAGCCGTGAAGGCTGTTGCCAAAACGTTAGTTATGAATAAACAGTACTAGGGAAGAGCATGCGACTACTCTCTATTTACAGTTTACCTGTGTCAACTCTGACATCACGTTCTCAAAACAGTTAACACCGGTGTCTGAACAAAAGCACTCTGGACAAAATGACACATTTTGCTTGCAAAAGGCTGTTACTCTCTCAAAACACTTAAAACATGCAGCAAAAGCAAATCTTGCCTTCAAACACTACAACTTGTTGCCAATTCAAAAACACTCTTTAATCAATCATTACACACTTGACAACAAAATGCAAAATCTAGTTCTCAAAATGAGCATTTTTGCTATGTCTGTTCCATTACTTTCTCATTTTTCTGGTATCAGAAAAAAACTGAAAAGAAAAAATGTACTGAATAAAAAAATAATTTATTCATTCCTCCCAAGATGTAACTGTCATTGACATGTAAGACATACAGCAAACACCTAGCAAGATACTGTACATTTCATTGAACTACAACTTTCATCGAAATAGACCTACCGTAAACACCTTTTGTACTGTTTTCTCCACCAAATAGGCAATACAGTACTTTGTCTAAATGTGCATTAGATCCATACTTGCAAATAGCAACACAAAACAGACATCTCTTATGTAAAATGAATGATTGCTGATTGAAGAATTGTGCAAAGGAGTTTCACACAGGTGTATCAGAGATTCAGACTTATGCAAGGAATCTATACCACCTGTGAAAAGATGTTTTCCTTTTGTTTAGCATGGGAAAACCGATAGAGTTTGGGGCTTTTGAATGACACCTGTGCTAACTGTTTTGCAAAAGGGTGTGAGAAATGTGTGAACCCAATGAAAATGTGTGAACACATTCGCAAGAGATGACTTCTGCTGTGCAAAGAAAGTAGTCATGAAGACCAAGTGGGTTCCAGTTTACTTAAGCAGGTAAAAGCAAAACTGTAAAACTGTAATGTATGAGATCATCTTGGCCAGCACCACTATTTGGGTGTGCTTTCCTTCATTACATTTTTCCAAGATAAAAACATATATTTTTTAAAAAACTGTAAGCAACCAAAGGTCAGTGGGGCGGTTCTCTCTGAGATTATATTTCAAATGTCTTTATTTGAAAAGGCTCTTTTATTCATTTCTTATATGTCAGTGGGCACAGTGTGCCACAAATGCAGCATTGAGGCTACTGTACAACACACCACTTGCATGAAATCAAGCATCAGTCATCTGCTCTTGTGGGCTTCCTGATATCACTATTGTGCTCCCTAAGACTTCAACAGAGCCGGACAGTAATGGAGTACATTTACTTGAGTACAGTACTTGAGTACAATTTTGAGGGATCTGTACTTTACTCGAGTATCATTTTTGGGGAGTACTCATGACTTTACTCAAGTACATTTGAGAGGCAAATATTGTAGTCTTTACTCCACTACATTTCTATCCATAACTGTGAGTACCCGTTACTTCTTCTAAAAAAAAGGAAAAAAGAAAGATCTCGGAAACCCTCAATTTGTTGTTTCCCTCTCAAACATGATTAGATTGTGCAGGCGCCACTGATTGGGACAGCCTATCAGCAATCACCTTCAGCTTTCCGCCAAAGTCAACTACCTGGTCAGATTTACTGTAGATAAGAGATGAACCATGGACAAAACAATGGATGAAGACGCAGCAGGCCCATCCCGGGAATGTGCCAACCTGTGGCCCCACCTCGCCAGACTATTTAAATTTTCTGAACAAGTTAATGATAGTTTTCGCTTCAAGTGTTTCAATTACAAAATAGTATTTTGTATTTGAAATACGTATTTGAAATACATGTATTAGAAATACTGCCCATCCATGGCAACATGGTAAAAAGATGAAAATTACTTGATTTTACTTTCAATTCCTTTTACATTCTCCAAGGTATTAACATTACAATTTTCATAACTCCATGTAGGACGTTTCTGTAC
Source organism: Alosa alosa (assembly GCF_017589495.1). NCBI lineage: Eukaryota > Metazoa > Chordata > Actinopteri > Clupeiformes > Clupeidae > Alosa > Alosa alosa. The sequence continues at coordinate 19,034,410 of NC_063190.1, read as the reverse complement.
ATAAATGTAAGCACTGTAGCAGTAGTAATGCAATATTTACAAAATGTACTCTTGTACTCTTGATACTGAAGTACTTTTAAAAAAAATACTTCAGTACTTTTACTTAAGTAGACATCTGACTGTTGTACTTTTACTTGTACTTGAGTAAAATTTAGCAAAGGGTATCTGTACTTTTACTCAAGTAATGAAGCTGTGTACTCTGTCCGCCTCTGGACTTCAATGTGGCCCCACTCAATCATGTGTACAGCGGACGGGTTTTTTTCTAGTTGATTTTCTTGGTACACTGCTGTTTATGAAATTTTTTTGCTCCACACAGCCAGAGAGCATGCTGCTCCGTAGATAGGCTTCTAATTGCTGCTATTGTCTAGAGTGAATGCTTGGCGGGTGCTCACTGGATAATTGGTGCCCAAGTGATGTTTGTTCCGGAGGAGAGTGAGAGAGGGAGCGAAGGAGAGCGACAGACTGAATGGAAAAAGTATCAAAAAGAAAATGCATGCCATTAATACACTCACTGCCAGGGCATCATGACTGGAGACGAAATCGCATGGGGTGGGGGAGACGTGAATCACTGCTCTTTTTGTGTTATTGTGTACTCAGGAAAACATCAATGAACAAGAAACACATTGCCCAGAAATTGGAATCACATCCTGGCTGTCTGCCTTCCTGCTTGGGAGGGGGATTCTTATGGCAATTGTCGAGCCTTTTCCTGCTCAGTTTTCCTTTTTTTTCCCCTTTTTTCCTGTTTTCTGAGTATGGCACATGTGGATCAATTCAAGCAAAAGGTGCAATATAATATAATCAGTGAAAATGTGGATGGATAATGATAGAGCACAACAGCCTGTCTACACCATGTCACTGAATGCACCCATGATGTTTGAGATTAATGTTTTGTGTGAGTGGTGTAGTTCTGAGGCTAGAGAACACTAGAAAGGGGCATATATGCCTGGGATGGGACATATAGGCCTACCATCTCATATTTGGGGCCTTTACCTTACTGCCTAATATAACCTGCCAAGTATATTTGAGGTTTGTACTTCGGCCCTTTTTGGAAGCACCCTCCATGCTTAGTCCATAGTTTTCAAAGGGGTTGGTCATACAAGTCTATAAAGCACATTCAATGTGTGAAAGCGCAATATAGGTGAGAATACAGTATGAGGTACTTGCAAGTGTATGTGTGTGTGTGGCTACTTTTGCTTTGTTTTCTGTCAGACCTAATTTTCTTTCTGATGCGCAGATACCGTGATTCTTTCTGACTCTGGGCCTGAGGTCTGTCATCACCTGGCAGAGGAAGTTAGCCATGGCAACAGCTCGGGTCAGACAGACCCTGGACTCAGCTGCCCTACGGTAACCCAACCTGCCCTCACAAAAACCCATCACACCTATCGTTAGGTGAGGTACCACCTAGGGAAGACAACGCCGCTTCGGAGAAGCTTTAGCTTTCTGTGTGATTGTGATTTTGTCTGCTCGCCAGCACCTTGATGTCTCTCATCTCTTCTTCCCCGTGCCTGTCTTGTGTGCCTGGTCCAATTCTCATCACTCAGCCTCCCTCTCTCTCCGTACACTCACCCGTGTTTGGAGTCTTGGGTCGGGTTCTGCACAAGATTGTTAAGTCAGTCATTCTTTTCTGTAATCCTCTGTCTGATCAATATGTGAGTCATAAATCATATTGCGCTGTACTGAAGAAAAATACTTACGAAAGCTCATCTAGAAGCTAAGATAAAATCGATAGTTCACTGAAGATAACTACATAAAACTCCATGGCCGTGGGGTTAAACAATTTAGCTAAAGCAACATTGGATGATGTTACTAAACATGCCAATAGGAAGCAACATATTTTCTTATATATTTTGTTTTTTTTGCTTTATGTCTTGTGTGATGACATTGTCTGTTCGACAAAGTCTCATTTGACAGAAAAGGCTTGATAGACCAATGACTTTGCGTTAACCCTCTGTTCAGTGGTGTGGGACCAATCAATAGATATATTTGGAGCGAGACCAATATTATATGTTAAGTTAATCAAAAGCTGTACTGAAATCGATACCAAACTTAAGCATACCCGCGTAAAAAACTCCTTTATCTGTGATGCCTTAGAGGGAAACAACATGCGTGAAACTACAACACACATACGCTGGCAAATATCAAAGTTGATGTCATACGTCTGGTTGCTAGGTTACTGAAATAGACCATTTTGTAAGATAGTATCAAATATCATTCTCTTTGAAAATGCCATAGTTTTACACTTTTTTTCTGGGGAAACAGACCTATTGCAAATGTCACTTTCTTTTTTTTTTAACTTTATTTAAATGTAGTGCTTTCATTTACAATCAAATCAGTATCACAGGTCTTCTTCTACTGCACTACTATTTAACATTTTTACATTTTGCCCTTCAAGAAATAAACAATCACCAACAGAAGCAAAACACAAAAACTTAACATTGACAGACAATCATTGACAGACATTACATTAGAAAAAAAGAACAAAACAAGAACAAAACAGAAGGAACATCACAACAAAAGAAAAGCATCCACAACAAATGACAGAGACAAAGACATAAATACAAAACATAAATAATTCAGTAATATACATAAATGAATTGGCTTACCTGTGTTCATGTATGTATGTATATAAGTGTATGCATGTGTGCATGAGTGTGCGCCTGTATGGGTGTCATAGTAGAGTGTCAGTATGTATGAGTGTCATTGTAGAGGCAGGTCTGTTACACACATATATTTTCAAAGTGGCTATTTATTTTGTTAAGTATAAGTTCTGGATAAGTTTTATTCGGTATTTCTGAACGGTTTCTAGTTTTTAGTATCATTTTCTCCATTTCCAAAACTTTTTCTATTGTATTGTACCATGTAAGTATTACAGGTTGTTTTGGTTGTTTCCATAGCCTTATGAGTTGCTTAAGTGCCGTTAGTCTCAGGATATTAAAGAGTTTGCAGTACTTTGCTTTAATCTTAGATTTTATGCCAATGCCTAAAAGGTTTTCTAGTGTAAGGGGTTCTTTTAAATCAAAGATGTGTGAAACGGCTCTTCCTACCTCTTCCCAAAAGGACCTTATTACTGGACATGAGAAAAAAATGTGAGTGATTTGCCTTACCTTCACCACATCCTCTCCAACAAGCTGTTCCTAAACTGTGTTTTCCACATTGGTCAGGTGAAGTGAAGTACCTCTGGCTTATTTTTCATGCAAACTCTTTCCAGTGTTTTGACTGTGTTGTTTTAAAGTTTTCTTTTAAAGAGTCGCTCCAGGCCTCATCTGATATGTTTACAGATAGCTCTTTTCCCCATTTTTCTTTTGCTTTATATTCTACGTTTGTCATTTTTTGCAATATCTTATAAGCACTTGCGAGTCCATCACTACTTTTGTTTCTGGTTTCTAATAAAAAAGTTAATACCTCATTTCTGGTTTCCTTTTCTGCATTTTGTTTAATATAACTTCTAACTTGTAAGTATTTAAAGAAATGTTTTTGCTGTAAGCTATATCTTGCCGATAGAGCTTCAAATGTGTCAACTGTATTTTTTTCAAAAAGCTGTGCAAATAATGTTAGTCCTTTATTGGCCCATGATTCTAAAATGTTATCTGTTTTATGCGCTATGAAGTCTGGATCTTGTGTCATTTGTCTAAGTTGTATACTTTCAGTCTGAAATTTTAAACGTTTGCTCATTTGTTTCCAATTCCTTATGGTATTTCCAATGCAGAATGACTGTGTGTATTGTTTTTGTGTCTCTTTTCCTAGAAAAGGCAGAGTTCCAATTACTCCATTTGTCAGCTCTTTCTCGATATTAATCCATCTTGTTTCAGTGCTACTGCTCATCCATTTCATTATTGTTCAAATTTGTGTCGCAAAAAAGTAGTTTTGTATATGTGGAGTCCCTAAACCTCCTTTCTCTTTTGGTTGTGTTAATAGCTTAAAGTTGATTCTATGTTTTTTATCATTCCAAATGAAATTTGCAATCATCTTAGTCCATATAGTGAAGAATGTTGGTGGGAGTGTGATTGGTAGTGCTTGAAATAAAAAAAAAGTAATTGTGGGAGTACCATCATCTTAATTGTCTCAACTCTACTGTATATTCCATCAGGAATTAATTTCCACCTATTTAGGTCCTGTCTTATCTTTAATTCCAAAGAAGTATAGTTTTTATATAAATCATTCAAATCATTACTTATATGAATACCTAAATACTTTATTGTTTTTGTTTCCCATTTAATGTTATAGCTATCTTTCAACCATTGATTCATTTTCATTCCAATAGTTAAAGCTTCACATTTACTTTTATTTTTTCTATATCCTGAGGTTTTACTATATTCTTCAATCACTCCCATCAAATGTTGTATTGAGTTTTCTGGCGAGGTCAAGTAAAGTATTATGTCATCTGCGTAAAGTGCTAATTTATGTATTTCCTTCCCTATTGCTATCCCTGTAATGTTTTTATTTTGTCTTATGGCTATTGCAAGAAGTTCAATGTAGATAGTAAAGAGGAGTGGAGAGAGAGGGTCTCCTTGTCTTGTACCTCTTTGAATTGGAAACCGTCTTGATAGTGTACCATTTGTTTTTACTAAAGAAACAGGCCTGGTGTACATTGCTTTTATCCATCGACAGAACTTATCATCTAATCCAAAGCTCCTCATTGCAGCAAACATAAAAGGCCAACCAACTAAATCAAAAGCTTTTTCAGCATCTAAAGTCATCAGAAGGAGTTCTTCATTCTCTTTTTGATTCGCGTAATCAATTATGTTCAGTGTCTTACATTACATTATCTGTCAGGAGGCGTCCTGGAATAAAACCGCACTGATCAGTATTTATTATGTCTGCAATAGTGTGTTTTAACCTATTAGCTAAAATTGATGTAATTATTTTATGGTCTGTATTTAATAATGATATCGGCCTATAGGATGCACATTTTGTGAGGTCTTTCCCTTCCTTAGGTATCAAGGTGATGATGGATGATGTCCACGTTTGTGCCCATTTTTCAGTAGCCAATGCATAATTGTAAGCTCTTACAAGTAGAGGGCTGACTTGGTCTTGAAAGGCTTTATAAAACTCATTTGTAAACCCATCATCTCCTGGAGACTTTCCTGGTTTTAAACTTTGTATTTGCTCATTTATCTCTTCAATTGTAATTGTCTTTACTAATTCAAAATTATTTATTTGTGTTACTTTTGGTATTTCAAGATTCTTTAAATAAGTCTGCGTAAATTCTTTATCTCCATTTGTCTCTGATTTATAAAGTTTTTCATAATACTTAGCAAATTCTTCCGCGATCCCATCCTTATCAGTTACCATTCCAGTTTGATCTGTATTTAGTTGTGTTATATGTGCCCTCTTCTGTTCTTTCTTCAGTTTATAAGCTAAAATTTTCAGAGACTTTGGCCCACCATCATATCTTTCTTGTTGTGTAAACTGCATTAACTTCTCTATCTCAAACATACGTAGTTTGTCTAATTTTACTCGCTTCTCTTTCAACTCCAACCTGTCCTTCTTACTATCTGTTATACTGTGTCTATTCTCTAATATTATAATTTCTTCAATTAACTGTTTCTCCAGTGAAACTCTTGCCTTTTTTCTTGATGAGGAGTAAGAAATGATAATACCTCTTATTACTGCTTTTGCTCCTTCCCATAGTATGATTGGGTCTATATCCTTCATGTCATTTAATCCCACATATTGTTTTAGTTCCTTTTTAATTTTTTCTATGAATATTCATTCTTGTAAAAGTGAGTTGTTTAATTTCCACAAAGACTTACCTTTGTTAGAGTGCAGTTTCAATATCAGGGAGATGGTAGCATGATCTGACATGTTTATGGAGCTAATTTGACATGATTTAACTAAAGTTACATTGTTTTTATACATAAAAAAATAATCTAATCTATTGTAAACCGAGTGTCTTCCCGAGTAGCAGGTGTATTCTTTTTTGTTCAGATGGAGCTCTCTCCACAAATCTACAAGCCCCAACTCTGTGCATGCTTTCCTCAATAAACTAGCATTTTTTTCCATTGTTGGACAGGAACTTCTTTCCTTCATTGGTGCCTTGCTCAGTTTATGAATCACAAAAAGGGATCTCATTTCCTTCCCCAGTTCTAATTCTCTCTGACAAGCCTTAGTCATGGTCAGCCTCCCCTGCCAATCCCATTGCCTGTCCCATTCACAGACTACTCAGATTGATTAGAATGCTGTTTGTGTGTCACAATGACTATTTGTCTCAAACAGGACAGGCACCCGAGAACAATGAGGGTATTTAAAGGACAAACAAAATCATTTTTGATGGAAGCATGCTGTTGTGTCAATCACTGTTGACAGATGAGCCATCCAAGCAGATGATTGGCTGCGGAGGGATGACTAAGGCGGGTTGTCAATAAACTGCAGCCTCTGTTTGTTGTCACCGGTTCAAAAATGGGGTTGTTGTCAAACTGGGGTTGGAGTCAAATTGATGAGCTCTCCATGGTGCTGATGGCAACCTTACTCAAGGGCTAATAGCAGTAATGACACATCATCCGAACCCTAAAAACTATCCTCTCTCATGTCACGTCGACACCACAGACACAGAAATGACTGTTTCTGTTTTGTAACACTTGCTTTTAGAGTATTGAGGTAAACAGCTCAATGCCAGGTGGATTTGCTGCACAGTGTTTGGACAAGTGGCATCAGTCGTCCTCTGCGCCCGTGGACCAGAGCTGCCACATGTGCGTGCTCACACTCACTCTCCCTCGCCTGCTCGCTCTCACCCATCTGGATTAGCACGGAGACGCTAGCCTCAGCAGCTGCTATCTCCATCGCCACCAGGCAAAAACTGGGGACAACAAAACAAAAGGATTTGTTCCGTGTAAATCCATGAACCAAAAAACACATGCAGCGTTTGCTGTTTGAGGCTACTTTAAAAGCCTGCCTTGGCCTATTTCATCCCATACCTTCAAAAAGAGAAATATTCTTTTTTTTTTTTGCTCACTTTATCACTTTCCTCATTCATATCTGTGCATAGCTCAACTGTCTGAGGTAATAGCTTTAGAAAGTGTCTTTCTTGTCAGAGTGTTCTCAATAAGACTGAGGGCGGTCCAATAGACTAGCACTTACTGTAGACGCCAAGTCTTTGCAAAGTCATCAGGCGTCTGATGTAACTGTCCTCTTCATGGTTCTGCCATAATTTCAAACAATTTTCAGGCCATTTCAGTGAAGATCCAACCTTTTGACTTTTTCTTTCTTACACATTCAGGCTAGTACGTAAAAGGTCCAGGGATCTAACAAACCCTACCATTATTTGGGGAAAAAAGCCTTTCCTCCACTTCTCTGTGCTGTTTGTCAAGTGGCAATAAAAATTACAAAAAAGTCCGCACACTAGAGCTCCATTAATTTGTTCTTTTTATTCACAACATGTGACGTTTCGGGACACACTGCCCTCAGCTCTAGTGTGCAGACTTTTTTGTAATTTTTATTGTCACTTTTTGAGTCCAGCACCTACTTTTTTAACATTTAGATGTGCGCACCTTTTTCTACATTACAGTTTGTCAAGTGGACCTATTTTTTCAACGTGAAATAAAACTGAATCACTGTTATGAAATTAAGGCTCTGCCCCCCCCACACACACACACACACAGCCATACCACCCCCCACAGTCATATACCACATAAACCTCTAAAATGCCCCCTAAGTGGGGTCAGTAATGATCTAAAAGAGTCTATTAGCGTAGCGCCAGCATATAGGTAGTGAATGCTAATTGACATCCTTGTAGGTCAAACACTTCAAAAGACATGCTGGTCAAACTTATGATGACGCGTTGGCGACACACCAGTTATTTCCATAAATCATGTGACAGTGTGTGTGTGTGTGTGTGCAGTATGCATTAGTGTGTATGAATGTGAGTGGAACTCTCTGTGTGTGAGCATGTGTGTGTGTCTGTGTGTGTGAAAGAGAGAGAAACTGTGTGTCTGAGTGAATGAGAGAAAATACTGTGTGTGTGTGAGAGAGAGAGAGAGAGTGAGAGAGAGTGTGTGTGTGTGTGTGCACATTGTGTATAAATTGGCACCCTGTAATTAAATGCGCAGACCTCTTCACTATCTACTGCTCCAGCCGGGCGCTTGTGACGCACAAGCTGGCTGCAGAACAGTGACTCATGCGGCTCCAAGGATCTCCACCCCTCCCTCTATCTCTCTATCCATCCCTCTGTTCTCCTCCTGTCCCCCTTACCTTTCTCTCTCTCTCTCTCTCTCTCTCTCCACTCAGCCTCTCTCACACACGCGCCATTTTGCCATGTGATTTCTCCCTTTTTTTTTTTGGGGGTTGTCATTTATTTTTTCTCTCTGTCTCTCTTACCCCTTTTCTTCTTTCTACAAGTCGCCTTGTCTATTTTTGTAATGTCGCCATTTCTATCCTTTTTTTGAATTTCTCCATGCTCTACTCCTCTGTTGGCTGTGGAGTCCTTTCTTTTTTAATTCACTTCTCCCTACATCGCCTCTCTCTTCCTGTGTAGTCAATGGAAGATCATTAGCCAGCTTGTCTTCCAAAGCACAATATCCACATTGGTGGATGTTTGTTGATCCAATCTGTCTGCTTTAGCATGGAACCCAGACCATACACTGAAAGTGAATACAAGATGGATGGATGGATGGATGGAGGTGCGTGTGTGTGTGTGTGTGTGTGTGTGCGTGCGTGTGCGTGTGCGTGTGTGTGCGCCTGTGTGTGCTTGCTGTGTGCATGCATGTATGTATGTAAAGATAGATAGGTAGATGATTGGTTGACTAATTGACTCAATGGCTGACTTGTCTTGATGAATCAGAGTGTGTTTTTGTGTGTTGTACCTCAGTGTACTCTTTGGTAATTTATAGTACGGGTGGGAGGCACTGCCAAGTGCATCAAATTCATGACTCGCATAATTACAGTACCAGACCCATTGCTGTCCCCAAAAACAGCCAGCGATGCGCTGCCAAAATAGCATCTCACAGATTACTTTGATGTTAGTAAATGGAACATTATGACGTGGATGTGCAACCTCGGTTAGTCACCATGAAAACACAGGGATTCTCCCAACCCTAGTATTCTCTGTATCTTTCGAGCTGTTCTATTCTAAACAATATTCTGTTCTTTGATGTTTAAATTGCCTCGTGAGCTTCCTATTTATGTTTTTCAATAACAAATGTTTACAGATTTTATGGCCTAAAGTGTAAAAAAGTAATGGACTGATAAGTCAGTTTATCTTAATTTTAGTTACATCTACATTTAGCTGTTTCAACAAGATGAAATAATGACTCCTCTTCTCTTCTGCATTCCTCTAATATGTACATTTTTGTGAATGATGATCGACTACCCATCTTTCTTCCAAAGCCATTCAACTGCAGACACATTAGCTAAACTGGACTATGTTCTGTTCAACACAGGATCATCCACCAAATTATTATTGTGTGACTTATGTGGACAATACCCATGTGGACATTATTTCCAAATATTTTTTATAAATTATTATACAGATGCTTCTGTTGGCCCATTGTGTTTCTGTGTCTTGCCATCAGTGTTGGAGCCTCCTGGCTCGCAAATAAACGGCGAGTGAGAAAATAATAATTCTGTTGCATTGCTTCACTGGAATATAGTGTGTGTGTGTGTGTGTGTGTGTGTGTGTGTGTGTGTGTGTGTGTGTAAGCTCACGGCAAAGACAAAAGAAAATAAATGTATGTGAAGTGAACAATATAGTGCAGTGCAGCCACAGGGGCTCCCATACACACACCCCGGGCAGTGGAGAGAGTTAACTCTACACCACAAAGTCTGGCCATCTCTCTCCTCTCTCCAAAACACACACACACACACACACACATACACACGTACACAAAAAATGAGCAGTTTAATGGATCATGATTCCTCCGTGTATCGTAAAACATTTTCACAGATTAAGATTGTGTCTTGAATACATAAACCATATCTCCATTTTTTTCAACTCTCTCTTTCTCTCTCTCTTTGTGTGTGTGTGTGTGTGTGTGTGTGTGTGTGTGTGTGTGTGTGTGTGTGTGTGTGTGTGTGTGTGTGTGTAACACGTGCTACGTTCTGCCTTTCCCTCCCTCTCTTTTGATGGATCAGAGGCTTGTAGCTGTGGGTGTCTAGGATGAGTCATATCGGCAAATTACCCAGTTTAAAGCGTCTCTCAAATTACTTCCCTTCCAGTAGGCTGCTGCAGATTACCGATAACAGTTTTCATTTCTACAAGGAGTTTTGGAGGACTCCGGTACACTGGTGTTGCTATGTTCTATGTGTGTGTGTGAGTGTGTTAGTTTATATGTGTATTTGTGCAAGTCCATGTGTTTTGTTTATTTGTGTGTGTATGCTCCTCCTGCATGCTATGTGTGTGTGTGTGCGTGCTGTGTGTGTACTGTGTATGCCTAAAGCATTTTCGTCACCACTGTTCCACTCCTTAACCAATTGCAGATCAGATATAGAACTAGCTCACAGGAACACCGGGGCGCCCAAGGTGGTCCTTGCCTAAAAGCTCCGGCGTGGACTGTAAATGTGTCAGAAGTGGCCTGCGAAGCGCTCCGGGGACACGCTGATTGCAGCGAGCATAGACAGAAGGACTTAAAAGCTATAATGACCAGCGAGGCTGGGGAAGCACAGAAAGCAGAGAGGACCCGGAGCAGAAGCGGGAGCAGAAGCAGCCGGAGACTAGCGAGAGCTAACATCAACTAGATTGTGTTATGGAATTGTAGCCTACAGCAAAAAGGCCCTCCAGAAGGACATTTCTCTTCCATCACAGCCAGCACTCTTTCAGTCTAAAACCCTTGACTGACATTAATAGAAAATGTGTTTCACCTCATGTTCACTTTGGTAGAACACATGTTATGTAGCAGTAATTGTAGTGATGGCAATTTGTACTGGTGAGAGTACTTATCCATTGCACTTGCTCAGTATTCACATATACCTTGTACACAAGCAAGCTTATTCTTCTCATTTCGTTGTACGACGTAGTTGTGTTTTTTTGATCCAATGGAACAAAGGAATTTCACAGACATTGGCCCCTCGGTTCCTATTCTCTTCTCCCTTGCAAATAACAGCTGGCCATCAATATTTTTTGACATTGACAAATGATGAGAAAGACAGGCTTATCACTGTGTGACATACGTCTGGTGTTTTTAGCAGTACAAAAGATGCCTTTGTGCACATTCACTCTTTACGTTACCCTTCTGTCATGGCATTTCTTTGTTATAAACACGAAAGATGCCATGTCCTAAAGGAATTCATCATGAGAGGCAATGACCAATGATGTGACGGTATATAAGCAGGAGTCATTGTATGTATCTTATCACAACAGCCTACAGTGCTGAATGTCATATTAAAATGATATTAAAATCTGTCGTGATCATTATTACAAATAATGGGCTTCTGACAGAGTTAGATCACTGCACACTGCCTATCAGGATAACTAATGGCAGAATATATCATCTGCTCTGACATGTTAATGACTGGGGTCAAGAGGAGTGTTAAACCCTCAACGCGGCAGTGCTTCAAGCTGAGGGAATCATGTTTATAACGTTTTCAGTCACGACCTTATGCACACACGTGCACGCATACATATGTATTTTCTTTACTTTGATTCCATCAAGTAAAGTTTCATCAGGAATGCGTTTTTTTTTAATGGTCAGATTTAACATTACCCATCTCATTATGGGTGTTTCAGGTAGGCAAACACACACACACTGCATTCTCTAAACTCGTCCCTATTAGTAAAGAGAGTGAAAAAAAACTCGGATCCTGATCTGGATCAACATGTACGAGGACCGAGATATAGTGACCCTTTCAAGTATATTGCTTAGACAAATTCAGACCACTCCATTTAAAATAATGTGAATAGACACACACACACACACACACACACACTGACCTGATCACAAACCAGGTAATAAAACAAAGAATATTATTATTTTTTATTTAGCAGCAGATATCCCCACAGCACTGAACAATATAACTGCGTCGGTGGACACAGGCATCCTGCCTCAGCACCACCGCTCATCGCCACCTTTTGATTCCTCTGATAAGAATGACCTCGAACATTATCTGATGCTGTCAAGAGAAAATTACGATATTCGCACAGCACCGGAGGCCATTCTTGTGTCCTGCAAAGGTAAGTGTGCTGTTGATGATCCCAAACTCAAATGGCTACATGAGTTTGTATATGAACTGACTGGTCACTGGTGCTGCACACCTTACACAAAGCAGTCAAATTGTTAAAACAATTCAGGAGAAGCTTGGTTTATTTCTGAGTTCATAGATTAAATGGCATGTATGTCGAAAGGCTGAATGCATGTCATGTTTTTACATCATTTATTTAGATTAGACTAATAAACACGTTGGTTGTGACTTTTTGATGGCTGTTTCTTCAGTACCATATGGACATGAAAGTAGCCCTTCAAATGCCCTTGACAGCATTGCGGCTGATCAGCTCTGTTAAATACAGGCCCCATGAGCCCCTCCTTCTAGACCGGCGTCTACAAAGACACGGCTTTAATGGCGTGGGCAAACAGAGTAAACTCCCCCAGGAAAGTTTTCTGGGGAGTTGGGGCTTGACTCCAAAATTGTTGACTGGAGTCTCTGTCAGCTGTGTCAAGCACTCACCCGCAAGGCTGCAGTGCTAACCAAAGGGTGCGAGTCTTTTGACGGACTCGCTGAGCCCCCACTGAGGGCCACGGCGGGGCAATATGACTCATCTAATCGCAAGGAGCAAACGCTTTGAGCAAATGTGTGGTCGTCATGACTCTGTTTGAAGCTCAGAGAGAAACTTCTAAACACATCGCTCCCTCCCGTCTGGAATGAAAAATATATTTGTATGCCGATAGTAAGCATCGATCTGTGAGTGTGCTTCCGAATAAAAAAGAACAGAAACTGCCCGCATGACTGATCAAGATCTGTGGAAGAATCATGCCTGTGATACTCAGGGCTCTAATGTGAAAGATAAGCAAAGTCTAAAGTCTTTGTTAATACAAAGAGAAATAGTGCAATACTGCTTACTTCACAAATGGCAGTAGATGTGTTGTAGATGTTATGTTTAGACCTGCTAGACCTTCATCTGATTCCCTCTTTTAAAGTCTTAACCTGTCACATGCTTTTATAGCATGCATAATAAAGATGGGTAAATGCGTTTGACACATTAGATTTGAGTATGAAAAACCGCACTCCCAAGCTTTTTCTCATAATGCATCATACATGCATCAACGTGCCCATTTACTATGGCCTGATATGATGCTATATCTCCTTGGTTTGTCTGTGCTCTCTGACAATGCCATGGATCTGGTGCACCCTTGGGTGCAGCTAATCAGATGACGTCATCAGATTCACCTGTAGCTTGTGAGCCTTCGCTTGAAAGAACATTCCTTCTGGTGTTCACTACACACTGATGACGGTTTTTCATGTTAATTTGATAGTCTTTCTAACTCGCACCCGAAGTCGTCGTGTCTTTGGGAGATGAGCGTGCCTGCTTCAGCACATTAGATTTGAGACCACCAGTATCTCTTTTGTTCTTAATGATGAAACAGCCAAACCGTAACAGCCATATGTCCAACAACATGAGACCTATTTAAGGTCGATGTGTGTGGAGTGCATGTGGAGCTCCTGCACAGTAAAGAGAAGTAGAAAGAAAAAAAAGTGACCGATGTCACTTTTTGATGAGGGATGGCAGTGGGCAGGGGTATGGGTTGGGAGTGTGTGTGTGTGGGCAGGGGTATGGGTTGGGAGTGTGTGTGTGTGTGTGTGTGTGGGCAGGGGTATGGGTTGGGAGTGTGTGTGTGTGTGTGTCTGTGGGCAGGGGTATGGGTTGGGAGTGTGTGTGTGTGTGTGTGTGTGTGGGCAGGGGTATGGGTTGGGAGTGTGTGTGTGTGTGTGTGTGTGGGCAGGGGTATGGGTTGGGAGTGTGTGTGTGTGTGTGTGTGTGTGTGGGCAGGGGTATGGGTTGGGAGTGTGTGTGTGTGTGTGTGTGTGTGGGCAGGGGTATGGGTTGGGAGTGTGTGTGTGTGTGTGTGTGTGTGGTGGGGGGTAAATGACACCAGAGCAAAGATCAAAGGGTTGTAAGAATAGATGGGAGACTACTTCAGCCTTATTTGCCCTGGATGCCTTTCTGACTCATGTTAGGCAGTAGCCTAGCTACAGGAATTTACTGAGACCTATGAGACCTATAGCCAGGCAGCACGGCTGTGAGTGGCTAGGAGTGTACCAATTGCCTTTTGCGACATGCGGAAGCAATTTCAGGTGATGCAGAGGGCCACAACATTCTTCTGCCATGCTGAGAACACATTTTTGTAACTCCACTTAAATTAGCATTTATAGGTCAGGCCGCCGGCATTATTGAATCAAGAGATGCCCGCTGTGTTTTGTGCATTCAGGGGCCTGACATTCAGTGGTGCTGCTTAGCAAAGCAGTCACGTTTCGCTCTAATATGCAGCTGTCTGCTAACCCACTGTAATGACGCGCGTTAGGCTAAGCTAAGGTAATGAGTGAGAGATTCCCCCAGACACTTTATAAGCCATAACACACATGCCAATTGTTGACCTTTCACTCCATAATCATCGCAGCCAGTGATATGATTCACGATTTAAAAAAAATTGTGTCAACCTTTAAGTTCACTTCATTGTTGGTGAATTGATTGCGGAGAATGTTAAACTTGTAAACTCCAGTGAGATGACATTATTATATCAGACTCCTGTTTCACTTCAAGACTACCAAAGGAACACTTGCATGACACAAAAATACATTTTCATGACAGAAGAAGATTGGTCTGCATAAACATCAAGGCCAATTCCGGCAGGTCTAATCTGTCTTAAAGGCTCCAGCCATTGGCAAGGCTGTGGCCTGCCTGCAGGCATCGTTGAAAGCTATATCACTCTGACTTAACAGAAAACATCTCTCCAGACACTCTCCAGAGATAGTTGTTACACTTCACAAGCCATTTCAGTTCTGATCATAATGTTATTTCAATGGGGAAAAAAATCTCCCTCGACATGACATTAAACTTCAACATGTACAGCCTTTTGAAAGCTGATACTCAAAAATGGGTACTCAACTGTCATGACATCAGTAAGAGTCATGCATCCACTAACATCATTTTAAGACTCTAAATGTCACTTGTTTCCTCAGAGAGTGCAGTCAGTGAGACAGCAGTACAGTATGTACTTCCTCCATGGGCTTCAATTGGTTTTGTTTACTTGCAAAATAAACAACCTCAAGATCGTTCTTTCCATCTCTCTTTCTTTCTTCCTTTTTCTCCCCCACTCTCCACATATACAGGGAGTTGAGGAGTCAGGAGGTAGGGCAATGGGTGAGGGGGAGCTTGGAGACATCTGCATCAAAGGAACAGAAAGAGGGAGAAAAGAGAGAGAGAGAGAGAGAGGGAGGGAGGGAGAAAAAGATGACTGTTGATAGCAATGTGTTTCGTGTGGGAGATGGGGGGGCAAGTTGTTCATGCAGGTTGTTCATGAAACGCTGAGACAAAAAAGCAAATCTCTCTTGATTTTCTTTGGTCCTACACATGACCTACACACTGCTTTTGAACCCTCGCCACATAGCAGCAGCAGCACTAAGGCTGCTCCGCATTTCAAACCGTTAAAGAGAAACAGAGAGCCATTTATGCCTGAGGTTGTGAGGCTGATTGATAATCAGCCATCACCTCCCCTCTCCCCCAACCACAGTGTGTGTTTGATTTATACCACAGAATGTATTTACTGTGTGCATGTATTTATTGTGTGTGTGTTTTTTTGTTTTTCAGTTTACATGCCATTTGGCTTATGTCTTTTTGAAATTTAAAGCAGTTGGCCCTGTAGGGATGCTGTGTGGTTTTCCAGTTTAATTGGTTTCCGTGCAATTCATTGTAATTCGATGCAAAAAGAGATTTGACAACTGATGGCTTCCGGCTCCTCAGTGATGGGCAGGCCCGGAGTGGGTAATCGGGAGAATCGGGAGAATTCCCGGTGGGCCGCTTCACTTTTGGGCCAGTCGAGGGAAAAATATTAACATTTGCTACGTTAATCTATCTTCTCTTAAAGCTGGCTACACACGTTCGCATCCTATGCCTAACACCGCAGTCTCTGCATGGGTTGTTTTCCCCTCCCAAGAAGAGTTAATTGGTTGGCCCCACTCCGGCCCTGGTGATGGCCTGGTGGAGGACTTTGTGCAATGGTGCAAACTCAATCATCTTCAACTTAACACTTCAAAGACCAAGGAGATGGTGGTGGATGTCTAAGCCCACTCTGCTACCAGTCCACATTGATGGGGTCAATGTGGAGGTGGTTAGCACCTACAAGTACCTGGGTCTCCACCTGGACAATAAACTGGACTGGTCAGCCAACACTACAAGAAAGGGCAGAGCGGGCTGTACTTCCTGAGGAGGCTGCGATCCTTCAATGTGTGCAGTAAGCTCCTCAGGATGTTCTACCAGTCTGTTGTTGCCAGCGTCCTCTTCTATGCAGTAGTATGTTGGGGAGGAAGCACAAGGAAGAAGGATGCGGGGCGAATTGACAGGCTGGTAAGGAAAGCTGGCTCTGTAGTGGGAGCTGAACTGGAGTGCATCACTTCACTATCTGACAAAAGGACCCTGAACAAACTTATCAACATCTTGGACAATGAGTGTCACCCACTCCACAGCACTATTGTTAAGCAGAAGAGCCTGATCAGCTGGAGGCTTCGCTCACTGCCTTGCACAACTGACAGACTGAGAAAGTCATTTGTCCCCAGGGCCATTGAACTGTTCAATGCCTCACTTAAGGGAAGAGGAGAGATAGACTTCTCTACATAGTCTGTCTGCCTCTTCACCCCCTCCATGTTTGGTACTGTCTGTCCACTAGCCACTTTTACCACTGTCTTTATGCCTCACTGTTTGCGTGCTACATTAGCACATATGCATAACCCCCTCCATGCCACATCCGAACTGTGGCCACACTTATACATTTTCTTAATTAGTTAATTATATAGATATATAGACTTTACTTTACTTTATTTCTGCATTGTTGCACTGTTGGACTTACTCATTTGCACTATCACCATTACCACTATCACCATTGCACTACCACCATGACACTCATTCACACAGAGCACCTTAGAGCTCCTTACCATACCTTACTATGCACAGAGAATCACAGGCTCAGTCCCTGCCTCAGTCATTGCAAGCGCCTCTGATTGATTAATCACCACTATGTGGATACTGTTTTTAGAATTGATTTAGATTAAGTGTTAGTTAGTATAATTTGTATTTTTGTCATTTGTATTTTAGTATATTTTTATATATTGTATTTAAGTGTTAGTTAGTATAATTTGTATTTTAGTATATTTAGTATATTCTTTATCTTCTACTGTCCTTATTGCTTAGTTGTGTTTTTATATTATATACTTTAATTACTCTTTCTGCTGTTAAAGAATGTGGTTGTGTTGTCTGTATGCTGCTGAGACCTTGAATTTCCCCTGGGGATCAATAAAGTATCTATCTATCTATCTATGGGGGTGGCCATGTTGTGGGTGGAGCAGGCGGTGTAATTTCTGTGTGTCTGTGGAGCTGCTAATCTCGTCCTGCTAATAAGTAGTTACGGTCGACAGCTGTGATGTAAGACGACCAGGACTCATCCAGGTTCACTTACTTTTACCCACTGATTAAAATGTCTTCACTTAATGCTGTAGGACTTATTCCAAGAACAGCATGTAATGATACAAACATTATTTAGTGAAGTAAATGAAGCAGATGAGTATTTACCTTTTACTATAAAACTCAATATTAGACAAGATATACACCAGAATTGTCAGACCAAGACTGGTAAAAATGTGTATTACATTTGCGTCCTAATTGCATGCGATGCGAGCGAGTGTTAGCAACAAAATCAGTTTGATTACTATGTTTTCAATTGGAATGTTCTAAGTGGACGCACAATACAGTAGGCCTACTACGCAGTGCAAAATTTTCAGCAGAACTTTTGTCGGACACCACGTTTTTATTTTCTTTCCGTTGCTCACGTCCTGCTATTTTGAACTAGAAATATGATGCAATAGAACAGCATATTTAACGGATTCAGTATGGACAAAGTCCAAAGTCGAACGCTCACATGTAGTTAGGATAAGCTGTTACACTTTACATGAGCCTTCTGTCATGTAAAGACTGACATAACTGGAGGATCAAATTCAAGAAAAACACTATTATATATTATTAGGGCTGTCAAGTAATTAAAAAAAAGAATCTAATTAATTACATAGTCTGTGATATATTTTTAAAACTATTTCAATTCAGAATTGGGCAGATTAGTGAATCAAGGAAAAGTCAAACCAACATTATAGACTTTAAAGCAATTCGTTTCAGGTATTTTTGCAGACTCTTGAGCTCCACATAGAGTCGCGATATATTTATGTTTATATATATAGCCTACTTTGCCTTGGTAAATAGCCTACTTCTCATGGCTTGTTCCCCTTGTAGGCTACAAACAACGTTTCGATCCCCTTGGATCTTCGTCAGGCATGCTTTTAAATTAATAAAGTTTATATTTTGGAGCAGTTGCAGTGTGCAGACCACACTTTTTCTACTGTCTGACACTATTGTCTGGCACCTGCAGAAAACTTTACTTTGGATGTGCGCACCCACTCTCCGAATTGTTCCCCTTGTACACCATGCTTTTTTAGTATTGCAAATGCAAATGCAAATGGCTGAAGTTTCCACTCACTGTTGACATGTGCAGTACCTTAACACCGAGGTAATGCAATCGATTTAGTAAAGGAGTTTGACAGTTAGTTAGTCGCCATGTATAGCCTAAACAATACATTTGCAAAGTTATCCTTGACAAGGCTGGCGGCTAGTGCTATTATCATCAAGGGGTGTGCTAACTCGTGGGTTGCTTTGCATTGAGGTGATACTTCAGACTTGACGAACTCCTAAGGTACGGAAATTCCTTACTGTAGAAATTGCATAGAACATGCTCTTGTCAATAGTTCGATCTGGCCTTCACTGTAGCCAGAACTGCACTTGGTCAAAAGTCTCTACGAAATGTGATTAATCAGCGTTCATTTTTTAAACACGTTATTTGTTCTGTAATTAATTAATCAAAATTAACACGTTATTTTAACAGCTCTAGTTATAGTAAAGTTGTCATAACAGTTCATGCCGAAGATATGTTTGTTCATGCTTGTGATATTAGTGAGTAGTAAAGATAATTCTAATACAACAATGTAAAAAAATCTTAGTGAAATAGAATGACATTTAAGATTAGAAATCCAAAATATACCCCAGAGACAAAAAGGCCACTGAACGGATAAACCATTAAATTGGATGAGAGACTGAAAGGGGGGGGGGGGGGGGCACTTGAGTGCAGGGGAAGTGCAGCCATTCTGTTACAATCAATTTCCAGTGCAGGCTGAAGAAGTAAGAACTGCAGCGGCAGATCTAAACCTCCATCACAGAATATTCCAGAACCGAGGCGCTCAGACTCGGAGAGGACTGGCATAGCTAGCGTGCAGACAGCATCTTTTGGCAAGCGCTGCATGGTGTTTCTATGGTATTGCAAATTTAATTATCGAGCATCCACTAGTGCAGTTAGAAATTAGAGGACCACGACAGAGGATGAGATTTTTTTGTGGTTAGATCATTTGTACACAGAGGTATATTTCACAACCTTCATATGTACTGCATAACATTCAACATTAAATATGATCATTCATTCAATGTTAACTGTTTACTACTGGTTAAACATGCATCCAATATGGCCAATACTGTCTGTCAGAACCTCTGTGTCGATGTGAAAACATGGTAAGTTCATAGGCAACAGAGGCAGTCGCGTTGGTTGTGAATGTGTCTTGGTTCAAACACACACACACACATACGCACGCATGCGCGCGCATGCACACACACACAAACACACACACACACACAGATATTTAACTTTTGCAATAGGCCGTTTTTCTTCCCGCACTGCTGAGGTGAAACGTTCATTTCTGCACCATTCAGCCCCAGCACTGAATCCTCCATGCCTGCGTGGCTGTCTCTGATCCCTTTAGACTCCTTTCTGCCGTGCCTGAATGGACTAACATGCACCTGGGTGGCCATGTTCACACACACACACACACACACACACACACACACACACACACACACACACATCCACACACACACACACACACACACACACACACACACACACACACACACACACACTTTTCCACATCACAGGCTTGTTCTTTCCTTTTTTCTTCTGTTTTGGCTGGTGCAAAGCCAGCTAGCTCACTTACCCATCTGGCCTCTCAGAGGACAACAAGGCTTTTCGTCCACTGTTTGTTCCTGTAGTGTATTTAGATTAGGTAGTTAAGTGCAGTTTAGGTGGAGTATAGCAAATTACAAACTTGGCAGAGTGTCATCATGGGAGAGGTTAGCGTTTCAGCAATATGGACCCTTTCAAGAGGGTTCCATTATCAGCATCATAGTTGGCCCCACAAGACTTCCTCTTTAACATTCCATATGTTATCTTAATGCAGAGGAAGTTGATACAAGGATACAAGGATACAAGGAAGTTTATTGTCACATGCATATAGTTACTGGAAGTAAGAAATGCAGTGAAATTATGTCTGGTGTCAGCCTATTTGTGCATTAATGGGGTAAAAGTGCAGTAGAAGAGGGGTTTAGTAGATTAAGTGGCAAGGGCTGCATAAAAAAGGTGGGGGAGGATTGGGATTGGGTGGGGGGCACCAACAAGGAGCACCCAAGAGCAACCAAGATTGGGGCCCAAATAGAACGTTCAAGCATTGTTTTTGTTTTTGTTGTCGAAAGGGTCTATAGGCGCGCTCATTCAAACACCTTATAAAGTATTTTGGGTGCAAGTTAAAAAAGAGGTTAGCGTTAGCATCGGTCAGTGTGTTGTAAAATCAGCCAGGTGGAGGCTACATTGGTGGTGGTTCCCCCTACACAGTAAAGCACTTTTGGTGACTTGAGAAGCACTACACTCTTAAAATTAATGTGTTGAAAACAAACAACTTGCGTCCAGATAGGCACAACACAGTTTAGTTACACAACATGTGTTGAAAATAACATAACTTGCGTTGAAAACAACACAACTTGCATTGTTTTTTAACACACCTCTGTGTCCAGATAGGGACAACACAGTTTGTGTTGTTTCCAACACATAAATATTAAGAGTATACTGTATATAAATGCAATGTGTTGTGTGTTGTGTAAATGGTACATATTGTATTAATCTCTAAACACAAAAGTCAGCTGTTGAATGTTCTGAATATTTGAAGTTGTTTTGAGTTTTCTGGGTCATTGTGACAGAGACTTACCTGACACTGATTTGCAGAGATGGGAAGTGGGAGGGGATACATTAAATAAATATAAATAAATAAGTAGAGTTGCAAATCTTCAGGAGTTCAGTCTAATTGCTGAACACAGCTGTTGTTGAAGTGCGTCATTCCTGTCTTCAGAGATCTATAGCGTCTTCCAGAGGGCAGAAGTTGGAAGAGACCATGGCTCGGATGTGAGGCGTCCCTGATGATCTTGGTTGCTCGGTTCAAGCTGCGTTCAGCATACAGAGAGTGGACTGATGGAAGGTCACAACCAGTGATGTTGGAGGCTTTGGTGACAACTCTCTCTAATTTCCTCTTGGTGCGACTGTCAGAGCTCCCATACCAGACGGGGATTGAAGATGTAATGATGCTTTCAATGATGGCTTTGTAGAAGAGCACCAAAAGGGTTTTGCTGACATGAAACTTTTTCAGTTGTCTTAGGAAATAAAGTCTCTGATTTGCCTTTTTGATAAGGTGGGTGGTGTTAATGTCCCATTTCAAATTATGGCTGATATGTGAGCCAAGACATTTAAAGGAGTCAGTCAAGGTTATAGGCTGGTCACATATAATAGACGGGGCTTTGGTGTTAGGCCACCTTCTCTTGTTCACAACCATTTATTTGGTTTTTGAGGCGTTAAAATGGAGCTTATTTTCAGTACACCAGTCCGTAGCCCATTTCACCTCCTTGTGGTACTGGGACTCATCAGACTCATCATTGTCACTAATGAGGCCGATGATGGTGGTGTCATCTGCATACTTCAGTACTTTGACAGAGTGATGGTGAGATCTCATGTCATTAGTGTAGATGGAGAACAGAAGAGGAGATAACACACAGCCTTATGGTGCTCCAGTGTTGAGGGTCAGAGGGCATGATGTTTTATTGTTAACCTTGACTGATTGAATTCTATTCCTCAGGAAGTGCAGTATCCAGTGACTATGCCAATGACTAAGCCAATGAACATCATGCGTGCATAGGTGTTGCTTGACTCCAGGTGTTGCAGTATAGACCCTTTCAAGAGAGTTCCATTATCAGCATCATAGTTGGCCCCACAAGACTTCCTTTTTAACATTCCATATGTTATCTTAATGCAGAGGAAGTAGATTGGGGCCCAAATAGAACGTTCAAGCATTGTTTTTGTTTTTATTGTTGAAAGGGTCTATAGAGTGAACTCCTACAGTAGGTTGATGGCATCTTCCACAGATCTGTTAGACTGTTAAGCAAACTGGTTGGGATCCATAAGCGGTGATACTGTGGTTTGCAGATGGGAGAGTAGCACACGTTCAAACACCTTCATAGCCACTGAAGTGAGGTTTGCAGATGGGAGAGTAGCACACGTTCAAACACCTTCATAGCCACTGAAGTGAGGTTTGCAGATGGGAGAGTAGCACACGTTCAAACACCTTCATAGCCACTGAAGTGAGGGCAACGGGCCTGAAGTCGTTGAGCCCAGTTGTTTTTGTTGTCTTCGGGACCGAAATCATTGCAGCTTGATGGCAGTAACGTTAATGTTAGCACGTAGTAGTATGTCTCAATTAAATTTAGTGAAAAATGCCCTCCTCCTCTCCTCGCCTTTGGTGCTTCCCTAACTTCTAGCTGCAGTGTAGCCTATTAGCAATACGTAGATGCAGCATTGGGCTTGAACAGGGATGTAGTGGAGGCTAAACGCAAGTAAACGCAGTTTACCCACCTCTGAAATTTCAGAAATAGTTTATCCACCTCTTATTAAAGTTTATCCACCTCTCAAAAGAGTTTATTCACCAATCACAACTGCAAGCATTTAAAAATCATACTGTATTATCCACAGTAACAATATGTACACTCATCAACACTCTATGAACCACTTAATGCCACTTGTGTTGTTATAAACATTAGACAATAACCTCCACCATCATCAAACATGTTCTGAATGCCTTTTCTAAAAATCTGATACCGCATGGCGCAGTCCACCTTACCGTGATCACAGATGCATAGTTTACCCACCTCTTATATTACCACTTCATTCCTGGTCTTGAAATATTCACAGGAATCCACAGGAATTAAATATTCATATTGTTTTATCCAATATTAGTTGTGCAGATATATAGTCCATCTTATACACACCCATGAACCCAACAAAGAAAATGCAAATATAGAGACTTTTGTCTAATTATTCCATTTTGTGTAGTCATTCTATATCAGAACCTGACATACAATCCAAATAGTCTACAAGAAACCTCAGAAATGCATACTTTTATTGCCAGTATGCATTTTGGGTAACCAACAGTCCTATGGGGAGTTTCCATAGGGCATTACAAAACGCATGAGCATATGGCAAATAATGGTCTAAAGTACTGATTTTTCACTCTATATTGATCTACTGTTGCACACAGCTTCGAACACACTGCCCTCTGAAGTAGGCAGTGCAATGTTGGGGGCGGGGGGAGTAATAAGTTGACTAATAAGAAGTCAAATCAGTACTTCTACTTTTACCAGAGTATTTTTTCTACTTGAGTATGGGAAGTGTAGCCTGGGTGCCATTCCGAACTTAGTCCCGCCCACAACATTTGAGGTCGGGAAGTTCGGTTTGGCATTGTTCCATTGTGGTGGAAGTATGGTCGCCCTATATCGGGCGGACCAATCAAATCAGGCTTTACGATGATGGACAGGTGAGCAACAGCGCCTGGTTTATCACGTCATCTGAGCACGCTTTGATTAGGCTTATGTTTGAAACAAAAACGCTGTGTTTAGAACAGCGTTTCTCAAACTGTGGGTCGCGACCCAGGAGACATGCCAGGTGGGGGCTGAACTGGCGTGAAAAACAGGAGGTTTTTTTTATTATTTTTTTATCTGTAGCCTGGGCCCAGGTAGCACCCGATCTTAATAGACACACTGTGTTATTCACAGGGGAAGCCGTGTCAAGGCAGCTTAGTTAGTCCCGACCTACATGAGATTTTGAGCGTTGTTGTGAGAGTGGTGAATTTCATCAAAACCCGCCCTAAAAGCGTCTATTCTCTGCACTTCTGGAAGAGATGGTAGCTGACCAAAAGGCTGTACTGTTTCACAGCGAGGCAAGGTGGCTTTCGAGGTAAATTGCTGTTCTTGGCGTGTTTGAGCTCAGTCGCCTCTTCTTGGAGGAAGAGTGCATGTTTGAATCTGCAAGCATGTTCACTAATGAACATTTCTTGACTAAGCTGGCCTATCTTAGCGATATATTTGATATATCTTAGCGATACATTTGAGTTAAATGTCCAGTTACAAGGCAAAGACAAGCACCTACCTCACCTAGCAAATAAGATTACTGCATACACCACAGGCGCCTCGATCGCGACAGTATTATGCCTTTGAGATTTCTGATTGGGAGGCACTCTTGTGATCCCATGTATTAAACAGTAGGCCTACATCACATCCCTGCAAAGTTATTTCAAAAATATTTCCCAACCAGCAGTGCTCAGTATGACTGGATTATGGATCCATTTAATGCAGCATGTTGGTATTTCATTGAATATATTGTACAATGCTGTAAAATGGCCTATGCTTCCTAATATGTTGCTGGAAAACAGAAATATGTGTGTTATGTATTTATTTATTATTATATCTGCAGCACCAGCTGATTTTAACTCTGTTGAAGAGGATATATTTAAAACTTGTCATTATTTCAATAAATTTGACCATTTTAAGCTTGACCTACCACTTTCTTAGAGCGATGAGGGACAGGTGGGGCTCGAGAACTAAAGGTTGCTCAAATTGCTTTTTTGTTAAAATAAAGGTATTCTGACGGGACTTTTCAAACTGATATGAACACTGACACCAATGGCAAAAATAAATATGAAAAATATGTAAACATTGTTTATTTACCAGGATCTTCGGCTCGTTGAAATAGAACCCTGAATGTGTATGTCTGTGCGTCGCGTGTGTGGATATATATATATATATATATATATATATATATATATATATATATATATATATATATATATATATATATATATGTGTGTGTGTGTGTGTGTGTTTGTGTATCTGCAGGTGGGTGTGTGAGAGCAGCAGGCAAAGTGCATGTCGCGTGCAATGTGAAGTCCCCTTGAGTGTGTATGTCTGTGTGTGTGTGTGTGTGTGTTTGTGTCTGTGTGTGTGTGTGTGTGTGTGTGTATGTCTGTGTGTGTCTGAGTGTGTATATCTGTGTGTGTGAGTGTATATCTGTGTGTGTGTGTGTGTTTTTGTGTGTGTGTGTGAGTGTGTCTGTGTGTGTGTGAGTGTGTATATCTGTGTATGTGAGTGTATATCTGTGTGTGTGTGTGTGTGTGTGTGTGTGTATGTGTGAGTGTGTATGTCTGTGTGTATGTGTGTGTGTGTATCTGTGTGTGTGAGTGTGTATATTTATGTGTGTGTGAGTGTGTATGTGAGTGTGTGTGTATGTCTGTGTGTGCGAATATGTGTTTGTGTGTGTGTGTGTGTGTGTGCATGTGTGTGTGTGTGTGAGAATATGTGTGTGTGTGTGTGTGTGTGTGTGTGTGTGTGTGTGTGTGTGTGTGTCTGTGTGTGTGAATGTGTGTGTGTGTGTGTGTGTGTGTGTGTATGTCTGTGAGTGTGTGTGTCTGTGTGTGTGAATATGTGTATGTGTGTGTATGTATGTCTGTGTGTGTGTGAGTGTGTATATCTGTGTGTATATGTGTGTGAGTATGTCTCTGTATGTGTGTATGTATGAGTATGTGTATGTGTGTGTGTTTGTAGGTGTAGAAGTATGTGTGCATCTAGATACAACATTCTATCCCACCGGTCACTATTGTGACCGTTAACATGTTTACTCATTCTGCAAACACACCAAAGACATTTGAATAATTATAAATGTATATATCATAACTAGACACCTTAAAGACCATGTGTACAAAAAATATTTGTCCTATGTTTATTTTAACATACTTTACAAATATTTTATTTGGGAGCTGTGAGGCCGTCATCCTCTTCTCAAGGTGCAACCAGGAAGTAAACAGCTCTGGTCATGTGACAATTTACTCAAAACATTTGACACTGCACACATTTCATTGAAACACTCTATTGTTTCAATATTTACTGAAAGAGTATTGGGATATTCCCCAGTTACAGTTTTAGAGGCTTATAAGTACATATTTTTTTTTCGGTCACAATTGTGACCGATGGGGTGAAATGGGTTAAGACCTACGGAAAATTCATATTATTTAATGAGGTTGTATCACTGAAAACGATTATTTCTGAAAACTTTGGCCAAAGTTGAGATGTGGGAAAACTCGTGGTTTCACTTTCATCAAGGGAAAACAGTGCTGTTGCATTGCGACATGTTCCCTTGTTCGTTTGAAATCTCTGATTGACCACCTGTTCGAGGGATTTGCAACAGTCTTTCCCAGCTGTTTAACATGTTATAGCATATCACTGTACAGTTATTTTTAAAAACGGAGGGGATATAGGAGAAGAAGGATGGTTTGTGTGTTTTCTTCCTACACCTCACGGTAAGCTATTTTGTTGCTCTGATTGGTTAGGTCTATCCAATTGAGTGCAGAGGCATTCCCCCCCCTGTATCGGTTGAAACACGCCCCATAATTACGTCCCAATGGAGCAGTATCAGACTCATATTCTGACTAGAATCGAGTATAACTACTACAGGCTATGGGAAGTGAGTACATTTGCCATCTCTGCTGATTTGCCCAGAACTTTTCAACACTGGCCAACGCATCTGTGTTATAAGATGAGTAAGGGATAATGTATTGTCCGCCGGTAATTATCAGAAAATAAGCCCCAACAGGGAGAACAGAACCCCGACGCGCAGCGGAGGCTACTTGCCAAAACGAGAAAAGAAACTTAACACAATGAATCTTTAAAAATTATTTTGCTACCGTTTCGTGTCTTCCGCTGACAAAATAAATAGTTCGCCACACAGATAGAACTTTTTCAGGTGTTGCGTGGTAACGTCTTACTAGCTTACTTTCCCTTTCAATGAAATTCCATTGCGCGAACGGAATTCTTGCGGAGGGATATGAAAGACGTTAATCAACCCGTTGCCATTGACAGCGGTGATTATATACTTTGCCGGTGATTTATATAGATTTAACATAGGCCCGAACGTTGGGAAGGCCCATTCATGTGAATGGAATTTTCTGCAGCACTCTTAAGAGCTGGGTAATAATACAAGGTTAAATCACACTGGTCCAATGAAGAATGTCCATGTGATACTGGTGCTACTGTTACTAGCACACTGCCTGGCCAAACAGTGGTCACACACTCTAATATTTTGTTGGACCACCTTTAGCTTTGATTATGGCACACATTCGCTGTGGCATCATTTCCGTTTATTTCCACCCAGCGTTGCATTAAAGCTGAAGTCGGCAAGATTTTTTTGATCGTATTCACTGAAACCGACACTATGCTCTGACAGAACAACATAAATCAGACGGTTTTAGAAAAAAAAACACACTTCTACCTCCACCTAGAGCCTGTTATTTGTTTTGCAAAAATCCACAGCTCCCGGTTTTTCTGGTCCAATCAGTGCAGTGCTATGTGAGATCTGACTGTCAATCACAGTTTGTGCACACACCACAGATCCCCCCTCCCTCTTCGCGCACATTACAATATCACACAAACTCGATGGGAGGGTGCTAGTAGGGGGAGGGGTGTGATAGTTGTAAACATTCAAAATTTTGGCTAAGTCCCCTCAATCTGCCAGATGTTGGGTAATGTCACTTATGTTGACATTCAAACAAAACAGAAAACTAGCTCGCTACTCCCTCCCCCTCCCTCCTGTGCAATATAAACTCTCTTACAGTAAACACGCATCAAGTCGGTGACTGGCTGGAACAGTTTGTTTAGTTTTTATGGTCCAGGTTGGACCAAGTTGTTTTTGTTGCCTGGGCTGTCCACAGAGACAGCGTTTTTTACAGTGTATTAAAGTCCCCTCAATCTGCCAGATGTTGGGTAATGTCACTGATTAGATTAAACCCCTTCCCGCACTGGTAAATACATCCGGTAAAAAAAAAAAAAGCATAATGTCCACAAACAAACCTAAAGCTGTGGTATGAAGCTGAATTAAAGCCAGCATTTGGGTCAAAGCAGTCCTAGTGGACAACCCATTCAGGACAGGATAGATGTGTGTCTCTGTTAAATCGGATAGAGAATCACATGGCCCGGTCTGTACTGGTCAGCATCTGCTCCACGGCTCATCATGTCAGGGCTTTTCTCTACTTCCGTTGGTCACACGGGCGGGCAGGAGAGCTCAACGCTCGGCGCTACGTTGGCTTGTGTTCAGTGGGGACCGGCACCTGCACAAGCTGCAGCGTATCAGCACTGATAACGGGGCTAAGCACTCCTGTACCGACGCACCGCTCCACTCCACACCACACCAACGCTGTTTCACTCCTCTTATCCCCCACACCGCGTGTGGGCGGCAGGCAGGCAGCTCTGTGCATACACCATTAAAATGGAGTGGTGGCGAGGTAGAGCAAAAAAAAAAAGAATCTATCTTGCACGGTTGAATTAATCGTTTCCAGATTTTTCCATGGCACGTGGGCGTTGGTATTCATATATTCATAAGGCGTGGCATATGCTCTCTTCCATTAAGCTCTCTGTATTTGCATTAGTTCTGGCGGTGGTGGCATGTTTTTGACAAGTTGAAAGCATTTCCACGATTAAAGCTGGCACACAGAGAGAGAGAGAGAGAGGGAGAGAGAGAGAGAGAGAGCAATTACAAATCAGTGCATACGTTTACTTGAGTGATAGGGGGAGCTCTGGTAATATGATAAGGAAATCAGCATCAGTTATATAAACTTAAAAAAATGCTTTTCCTCCCTTTGGGTGCATGCCTGAGTGCACTCATTACCCCCTCTGTTTATTTATTTTCTCCCTCTCTCCTCAAGAGTGGGTTAATGTAGAATGTTGGCGCTAACCTTGAGGCGAAATGGTACATCGGCATTTGGAATTATTTTCGACGTCTACCACCTCTCAATGCCAAACTGTTAAAGTGCGCAGGCAGGCAGGCAGCCTCGGCCGGGCTGAGTCAGAAGCGGGGGAGGGAACGGCACAGGTAGGGGTTGAGGCCAGCCTAATGCTGAGTGGCAGTCGATAATGCCAAGCCATTATATCTGAATCTGCCCTCTGGCTTCCTGCATGGAGAGAGGGGGAGAGAGGGTGGGAGGAAAGAGAGAGGGGGAGAGCGAAAGAGGGTGGGAAAGAGAGAGAGGGTGGGAGAGGGAGAAAGAGAGAGAAGGAGACAGAGAGAGAGGGTGGGAAAGAGAGAGAGGGTGGGAGAGGGAGAAAGAGAGAGAAGGAGACAGAGAGAGAGGGTGGGAAAGAGAGAGAGGGTGGGAGAGGGAGAAAGAGAGAGAAGGAGACAGAGAGAGAGGGTGGGAAAGAAAGAGAGAGGGTGGGTGAGAGAGAGAAGGGGGTGGGTGGGAGAACAAAAGGGTGGAAGAGAGATGGGTTGAAATGAAGTAAAAGATAGGATAGGAAGCACAAGAGCTGTGGGGGGGGGGGGGGGCAGAATTTAACAGAGAGCATTAGATGAAGGGGGGGGGGACAGAATTAAACAGGGTGTGTTAGATGAAGGGGGGGGGGGCAAATGGGGACACAAAGACAAAGATGTGGAGACCAAAACACACAGCAACCAGGTAGTAAATAATTACGCTCCGTGTTCTTCATCTCATGGAACAGGCTGCTGGATAAATGAAAACTGACTGAGAACTGAACGCTAAATGGACCCCCAAATATGCAATAATGTGTACCGTGTCACCTATAGTGAGTCACCCTCCCTGGTGCCTGGGCCGGCAGAGGCTCTGTGGTAGGGAGGCTGAGACATCACTGACACTCACAGTTTATTCAGACGCTTGCTGAAGAGGCCAGAGCAGGTCAGTGCAGGTGCTGAGACACTGTAATAGACTGTTTTATAAAAGCAGGAGTCTCCTCTATCACTGTGATTACCAGAGGAAATTACTTGGGTGGTGGGGTTGGAGGGGGCAGGGATGAACAATTGTGGGGGGTACGGGTGGGCACCCTGGCAATGGTGTCAGAGAGATTTGTCTGTGCTAGATTCAAAGGTTTGTAACCACCACTATATTATTTTTATTTTGTTTTATTATTAAAGCAGCTGTAGGCTATGCAAAATATTCTAATCAAGTGTGTCACAGATCTGAAAACAAAATTCTCCACTCCACCCACAACCTCTTCCGTCCTTTCCCTATAGCCAATCAGCAGCATTTTTGTGTCTGACTGACATGTTAGTGGCCCAATCGTTGATTTTCAGATTCATAAGCCACCTAAGAAAACTGACTATGGAAAAGCCTTTTTTCAACTATGCCTATGGTGTTTTTAAGGTTCCTGAATCACCCACTGTCGACGTGAACATTTTTCTTTTGGATTTCACAATGTTTCCCAGATAAGAACACTAATCTTGATTTGTGGAATAATCCATTTTCAGTTTGATATAACAAATACATTATTATCATTATTATTATTATTATTATTATTATTATTATTATTATTAAAAGGAATGCAATAATGGATAAATAAAGTAGGCCTACTCACAACATACTTGGGTCTCTGAAAGAAAATCATGACTGATATGGTTCTTGTGAAATATATCATGAACTGTTATGATGATTCTGGCTTATTATTAGGCTACTATAGTGTATTGTTCTGATTCGGTTAAATTAATTGTTAAATATGTTATATTAGGTTAGAGAAATCTCGTGCACCACCATTCATTCGCAGGGATCCTTTCATGCATTTAACTACACACAGCTTACTTCAGGGAGCTGCAAGAAATGTAACTTCCAGGGGTTGGTTTCTGGAAAGGGTTAACTTCCGTATTAATTTTGACTGCTGCGAGGTTATGGAGGTCGTTTCTGTGTAATTACCTGGCTGGGGAAATGGGTCTCCCTACTTATAATACTTAATAATAACCAGGCCTACTCCATTTGTATCGATATCTTATCATAAAATGAAGTGGAAGACAATACCCAGTCTGCTGATAATAGGCTATATCCACAGATAAAACAGCAGTGTTGAGTAAGTGGTTGTGTTTGAGGTAACACTACAACGAATGTCCCAATCGATACAGTCTAATAATAATGGCGTATAATAATGTGTGTTCATGTGAACCGATCTGTCTAGCAGAATATCAAAATGCAACATGGATAAAGGCCAGCGTCCGCCTGGCACGTCACTGAAGTATGACAGGCGCGAGACAAATGGGCGATAGTCAACGACAGAATGACACAATGAGCGGAAAATTAAACGAGCCAAGGAAATTGAGCGGAAACGAAGCACTGAAGCTGAACAGCTTGCGTCACGACGGTTCCTGCAATCCGGCTTCTTCCCAATGACGAGGGGTATCCTAAACACGGGTATCAACAGGGTATGCTATACGAGAAGTGGTGCGCCGAGCAACAAAAGCACGAAAATTCACGTCACGAGACATTCCTGGCTATTATCCATTAATCTGTCGGCTATAGTGGGCTAATTGAAACCGAGAGAATGGTCAATTAACACTCCCTACATATAACTCTGCAGTGCCCGCGACCCGCTCATTTCTGTGAATGAACAGTGTACGATTTCATTCATGCCTTTTCCAGTCATTCATTACTGCGCTGTAGCCTATCGTCGGAGTTCAGTGAAGACAGAAAAAAAATCTTGTCAATGAAAGACCTGACGTCAGCGGCGCTGCGATGACTTTTGGATCACATGGGTAGACGTGTCCAGATATATAAATATATATTGAAGTTGCTGTCTTCAGAAGAAAAAAAAGAAAAACATCGCGAATAACCTACAGTAGACGAAGCACGATCATCCTACCTGTGACATCACACTGCTGTAACTCATAAGTTTTTTCTAGCCGAATAAAAAACAAGTTATTTCACAAATCGCTTTAAAACGGATAGCATTGTCCTCTCATTTCTCAGCCATGGTTGTGCACTAAGAAAGGGGAAACGCAAAGTTACTCCGGTCCTACTTCCTTCAAGGTGAGTAAAAGCATGATTTTTGACGTGTTACGGTACTTCAAGAATTTACCTCACATCCAGTCGAAAAGCTCTGTAAAATGTGTAGGCTACTTTCCGTGAAATGCAGATGATGCCTAAATGTATGACTGTATTTTAACAGTTTGTCCATTCACGGAAATGTTACATGGACAGTAGAATTAAATCAGCATAGAATGTGTGAATACGGCTTGGGGAAAGTTATGAATGAACGTATTTTGTAGGCGAATGTAAAGGAATTCCATAATGTGTAACTGAAACGGGTAGGCTAGATTTTTATGAACAGGTTATGTCTCGGCAGCCTAATTTAACGTCCCTTATTCAACATACGGATGACAAAACGCTATTGCATTTTGTTGGAAAGACTGTTTTTTCGGTAATTTCTTAAACTCTATGATTTGGCACGAATCACTAAATGGACTTGTGGTTATTCCCACAGATCCCCTCTTCAGTTTTATCACCATTAGAACATTCCAGCGGTAAATTATAGCCCCGCATTTACCTCCTGAACAAGACAAATAGCGTACGCGTGGCTACCTGTGACACTTAAGATATAAGACCTCTCACGAGTGACTCCACATTCGTAAATGGAATATTGATTTTGCAGTCTTTAAATCACAGCGTCTCTCCTAGCAAAGCAAGACAAAGCCCTTTTACTCTGAAAAAAATCTGAAAAACTGCATAGTAGCAAGTGTCAAACAGCCAGGGAGACCATTTAGCACTATTATTATTATTATTATTATTATTATGATTATTATTATTATTTGTATTATTATCATCATTATCATTATTATTAGTATTATCACCCTTGTTGTTCATATTATTATTGTTGTGATGTAGTTGTTGCAGTTGTTGTTGGTGTTGATATGAACAGTATTTAACAATGAACAATACATGAGAGAATATTCATTTCTGTGTGTGTGTGTGTGTGTGTGTGTGTGTGTCTGTGTGTGTGTGTGTGTTTCCCTCTCTGCCTCTGCAAGGTGCTTGTCCTGTCCCCTCTGCCTGTTGCCCCAATCCTCCCAGTTCCGCACTGTCATGACCAGGTGTCACCGCTCCTCCTGCACCTCACTTCTGCTCTTAGCCCTCCTCAGCGTCGCCCCCCAGCTGCCCGCCAGCGCCGCCACTCTGCCCGCCAGCGACAGCCCCTCCAGCAGCAGCGCCAGTGGCATCAGTGGCCCTCATGACATCCAAGTCCAGCAGCTGGCGCAGGCGGCAGCAGCCATGGTTGGGCAAGGCGCCATCAGGACGCACCGCAGAGGGGGCGGCGATGACGAGAGCGGCGTCCGTGGCGTGCTGGCCGCCTCGGAGCGGAGCTCGCCACCCTCCCCAGACGTGAGTGCAGCCTGGGCACTGGCCTCCCTTTTGATGGACTCGATAGACCATCCGAGGAAAGAGGTGGAGGTGGAGGAGGAGGAGGAGGAGGAGGAGAGGGGGCCAGAGAGGGAGCGTGCGGCAGACTCAGATGGCGATGACAAGGGCATTAGTCAGGAGGGAGTCGGCAGAGAGCAGCTGGGATATACTCAAGAGCGGATGAAAGAGGAGGAGGAGGAGAGCATGGAGACGCTGAGAGAGCAGGTCAACATGGCCGCTCGCGAGCTGGCGGATTACAAAGGGCCGTCGGACGAACGTGGGCAGCAGTGGGGAGAGGTGGAGAGAGATCAAAACTCAACTGTGACCCAAAAGGGGAGTCAGCTGAGGGAGGGGGTGGTGGCTGAGAAGGTGAAGGAGGAGGAGGAGTTGAGGGAGGAGGAGGAAATGAGTTTTGAAAGGCAGGTAGACAACATGGCCAACGGCCTGTCCAAAACCAGCACAAACAGGGATGCTGGCAAGCTCCAGCGCGAGACTAGAGGCTACTTCCAGAACATTGACCTGGGCCTGCAGGACAATGAGATTCTTCCGCCACTGAAGGGTTACAAGGCGTACAACCAGCAACTGGCCCAGGCCACCAAGAAGCTCAAGTGGCAGGAGGACAAGACGAAAGAGCCACCAGCGGCGGTGGCGGCCGCAGCACCAGCCTACGAACGGAACTTCATGGACGACTTTGAGCAGGTGGCGGACGAGGATGAGGATGCGGCGCGGGAGAATGAGGAAGCGCGTGCACGGGCGGAGCAGGAGGAGCTGCTACGTCAGCAGGCGGAAGCAGAGGCAGCGCGGGACGAGGAGCAGCGCCTGGCCGACATCGCCTCCGACATGCTCCTGGAGTACATGGACCGCAAGCAGCAGACGTCCTTCACCAAGCAGCGGCAGAAGGCCAGCATCCTGGGTAACATGGCCGAGGACAAGCGCTCCAACGAGGTGGAGAGTGACGATGACGACGGAGACATGGACCTCCAGACCATCGACCGGTTGATCGAGATCTCCAGCAAGCTGCACCTGCCCGCCGACGACGTCGTGGAGATCATCAGCGATGTCGAGGAGAAGAAGAGGAGGAAGGACAACCCCGCGGTCAGTGTCCCTCGCTTCCGGCCCCTTGTGGCCCCCTCGAGACCCCAGACTCCGCTCTACAAGTATTCCCCACCCCCCGCCCCCCCAAAAATCTCCAAACCCTCCAAACCCTTCAAGAGCGTCAATCCGTACAAAAAATGGTACAAGGAGAAGGGCAAATCCAAGGTGTTCAAACAGGATTACTGGTTTAAGCCAGCCAAACAATTTATGGCCTATCCTTCTTATCCATATTACCAAAAGCCATATCGAGCCTATTACCCTGTATACTTCCCCCCACCTAAGCCTCGCCTCTATTCAAAGCCAGCATTTGCATACGATTATAACTTTGAGGACTCACTGGACTATGGCATCAAGCCGCCCAAGCGCAGAAACATGAACAAACTTAAGGGGAAGGGGCAGAGCTGGAAGGTTATGCCTATGGGGCCCCCTTCCCCGTACATTTCCAATTACATTATGCCCCATCCTCGGACATATTACTCTCTCCCCATGCCAAAACCACAGCCCCCGGCCAACAGGAGACCTGCGTCGTCCTACTATTACCCCCAAGATTACGATAACGTGGATCTGGGGGAACAGCAGGAAAACGATGAAGAACTGGAGAACTTTATAGAGAAAATATACTTTCACCGTCGAATCTTTTAGTGCAATCTGACCGCTGAGATAATAAAGGAGAGATCAGAGCTTGGTATGAGGGGGAGGGGGAATTGAATTGATTTATTTTTTTGGTTAATGTAAATGTTGTTATAGTTATGATGGTTTCAGGTTTCATTCTTGATTTAGTCAGTATTTTTAAAAACAAATCAGGACAGGATGAGATGTCATTCACATGTTGAATCCTCTTTTATAAACATTCCATTCTCTCACAGTTTACACGTTTTTTCGGTGAGAGAATGCTCTGCTGTATGCATCATGACATGCAAGGGGGAGAGAGAGTTCACTGTGGTCTGGCTCTCAATCACTTGCACATAATGGAGTCTTTGGCATACTGCATGCAAGAGACTTACGTTTACACATACAGATGATTTTTGTTTCATCATCATTGAAAATGTGATACTACCCAAATGTTCATACCAAAAGTATCACATTTTTTAAAACCATTATTTGTTCCCCCCCTGAACAGCACTGAGGGAGTTATATTATAACATATGCCATATTTTCCTGTTGAAATATTGTTAAATGTTGCAAATTACAATGTAACACTCATCTGAGTTGTTTTGAGTTTCTCTCGTACAATGTACTCTTTTGAATATGATTTTGAATATGATTCAGCAGCCTATACAAAATTGTATTGCCTATATGAATATTCTCCATTGATAATCAATGCTTTTATGGAATTGAATTAATGAAACTTTGTACTTTGTTGTACTGCACTGTCATTTAAGTTTATGTTAATTATTTATTGCAATTTCATCACTCATTTATCCACTCTTTTAACTCATATCTGCTATCATTTGCCATTGCAAGTTCACATGAAGTCCTGAAATAAATAATGTATTGCGCCAGATATCTTAATCTTTCATATTTCCTGTCTTTATAGGCCCATTCAAAGAAATTATGTTTACACTGACATTTTGCCAACAAGTACAGAAATCTTGTTTCCATGATCAAAAGAAATCTTTGTAAAATACAGTGGGGAGAGAAGTGGAGCTTGGAGAACCGTGGGAGGTTAGAGTTTGCACGTGTGTCTGTACTTGCATCTTTAAAAAAAAAGAATACAAAAAAAATCAATCAAAGAGAAAATATTTTTCCTTTGAATATATGTTATCAGAAATAATAATAAAAAAAAATAATAAAGAAAGAACATTTCTAATGATGACTACTAGTGTCTGAAAAAAGTGAACAAGTCCAGTCTTGTGAGAGGAGTTTTGTTGTTGATGTCAACTTCCAGATTGTAAGTTGCACAGTGTCCAATAAACAAGTGTGTGCTATGTGTAAATAAAAGCATGATGATGACTAGTTTTGCTATATGACAGAAAAAAATAAAGTCAATTATTTTATTAAAGGTCAATTTTTAAAATGCCTTCGTGGAGATTGTTGAATGATTAGCAATGCCTCAACACTGCCGACAATACGCTATGATTGACTGCAGCGCTAAGACTACAACCATGCTCCATGATTGAATGGAGCGAAAATTCAGTTATAATTAGCAATGGTATTCATAGGTGTCTTACAAGAACAACTTTTAAAAAAATAATGGTGATCAACATGATGCTATAAATAAGTTTGGACAAATGAGACAGTTGATGTCAAAGGTCCTAAGGTGGACCCTGAAGAGCTTGAAATGACAAGAAGTAAAGGTCACATGTGCAGACTTTTGCACAATATGTATTGGACAGCTTTTTACACCTGTCTCATTTCATATGATAATGCATCTAAGACTGGAGGTCCACAAAAAAATAATTTTCAATCTAAAAAAAACCTCTCAAAACATCTGTCTCTCGGTGCTTTGGGCTAATTTATAATCCAAGTGTCTAGAAAGTCTCTCTAAATTCACTTAAAGGTTGTATCAGCGATTGCAGGCCCAAAAAAGGCCCAAACATAAATTATCATGTTCATCTAATCTTTCCTAACGACCCGCTAGCTGCCCGCA
Source organism: Alosa alosa (assembly GCF_017589495.1). Classification (NCBI taxonomy): domain Eukaryota; kingdom Metazoa; phylum Chordata; class Actinopteri; order Clupeiformes; family Clupeidae; genus Alosa; species Alosa alosa. The sequence continues at coordinate 18,997,137 of NC_063190.1, read as the reverse complement.
CCATAAGCAGGCTGTCAAAAAAACGTGTCTCTGAAGACAGCCTAGGCTCTGAGATCTGCACACAAAAACAATTGCTAACAACTGTTGCCAACCACTCAAAGGCAAAATAAAGTGTTCCAACCAATAACCGACGAGATGCGCGTTCAGAAGAGTTTCAATTGCACGGGAGGGAGGGGGAGGGAATAGCGAGCTAGCTCTCTGTTTTGTTTGAACGTCAACAGAAGTGACGTTACCCCGCCATTGCTGATACAACCTTTAACATTTGCATTTTCCCTTGTGATAGCTACGGGTAGTATAGCCTACGTGTTGGGCCCGTCTGACTGGGATGATGGCAGGCTTGGAGGAAAACACAGCAGTAGTCTGGAATGATCTGGAAGGCAGAGGAGGAAGAGACAGAAAGAAAGACCAGAGAGACAAAACAAACAACACTTACAGTACGCAACACAACTGAGGCCGCGGACCGCTCACTCCAGGTCATTCTAACATTAGAGTCTGGAGTTTGGAGACCGGGAGAATCGGGTCAGAGACGGAGAAGAATTTTGGGAGAGGTGCCACGTAAATGCTTACATAAAGACAGAGAGAGAGAGAGAGCGTAAGGCAGGAATGCAGAAATAGACCCATTTAAGAGCAGCTTTAGTCATGAAAGCATCACTGATGAAGGGCGGCGTCAAATTTCCGAACAAATTTCCGAACAAAAACTTTTTTGAGTGGGTCCTGGAGTGTCTTGCATCGCTTGCATCGCTTTGGAGCTTCCAGTCCCAGGATTAGTCATTCAGTGATGATGGTGATATCGTTAGCATATGCACACCCCTCACTCACACACTCACTCAGCCAAGCTGTCCAACTGCTACAACACACTCTCACATTGAATGACAGAGAAAGGAGAGGGATGGATGCACGCAGAGGAGAGGGAGGGAGAGAGAAAGGATGAAAGACAAGACAGGAAATAGAGGCATTGAATTTGAAAGAGTGATAAACTCATAGAAGTGGGAGAATGATGAGAGGAATAAATGGAGAAAGAAAGACAGGAAACCATGATGAGTGAAATGGAGTGATAGAGAGACAGCTGGAAAAGAGTGAGACAGAAAGAAAAGACAGATGTGGGGACAAAGAGAGGGAGAGAGGAAGAAAAAAGGAGAAATGCAAGAGGTGGGGAGAGACAGATGAGAGCGGCTGTGATTAATAAGTCACATGATTGACGGTGAGTCATCCACCTCTATGCGCCACTGCAGAACACACACACACACACACACGCACACACACATACACACACACATAAGTATACAAGCACCCACACACAAGCACGCACACACACACACACACAAGCACACAAACACACATATAAGCATACATGTGAGCGTGCGCACAGCACACACATATATACACACATAGCACATTTTGTTTCGCATACACTCGCCAAATATATTGCCCCTCTCTGTGATATACATATCAAAAAAATGAAAGCATGGTTCCTGCCGACTGCCATATATCTCACATGACACAGGAGACCTCAAACACTATTTGTCACATTGGGCCTCATACCAGACGACACACCTTGAGCAAAACATCCAACAGCAGTATCAAGCGAACAAAGGGAATGTTTTCTATGCTTCGACAGCGAGGACAGTTTGGAAAGTCTAATAGAAATATTAACAGTTTTGATGTTATCACTGTCTCTTTTGTGAGCTCGCTGTAGAGGCGGACCCGTATTATGCATTATGTAAAAAGAGTCCCAGCATAACTCCATCAAACAAACAGGTGACTCACTGTGGATGACGATTTTTCTAACTCCCAAACACACATACAACAATCAGCTGAATAGTGTATGCAGTTTAAAACGTTTATTTATTAATTTCAAGCTGTCACACCAACACACCAGCAGACACACACACACACACACACACACACACAGACAAAGACACACACACACACATTCTCAATTTACCTCTCTCTCACACACATACATACACAAACACACAAAAAGTCCAATTTTGTGAAGACAGACTCAGATGCTCCATATTGAAAAGAGGCAGTTAATTGCCCTGACTCAGATGTGGTTTGGGGAAAGAATACTGATGATGTTCTCACAGCTCCAGTACAAACTTACTCAACAGCCACTGCAGTTCTGACGAGGCAGTCACTACCATTCCTTCATCTATGAGTCTGATTGCATGCATACTTCTGTAACATCTTAACATCTACGGCTTAACGCTGATGAAACTGTGCTTTTTAAAGTGCCCTTTTCAAGCCTCTGAGATGCAAAACCGAAAAAAGTTTATACTGAAGAATATACAGATTTATTTTGGTCACCAACTTACACATTGGACACTTTTGGACACAAACTTACACATTTAGGTATTTGTGAGATAAGAAATAGAATCAACTTTTATTTGGTGTTGTATATTTGTTTTCTTGATGGAGTCTGTTATGCATGAAATTAAAAATAAAAATCTGACTGAGACAAGATTGATTCAATATTTTCACAGATGGTATGCAGATACATCTGCCGTTGAAGCACAACTTTTGAAAATCCGATTTAATCTGATTCTAAGGCAGAAATGCTCTCCCCGAAGCCAGTGTTTGACTGAAGAATTGGAGTTTGACGTCACTGTGTTTGGGGGCTGAGCAGGCGAGAAAATAAAAACACAGGGACATAAAAACAGTCATCCTAAAAAAAAAAAAACAGTTTGCAGAAAATTGACAAAGATAAGGTCTGAGTTGAGAAAAAGCTTTGAATTTTTGATTAATCTACAGATATAAGCATCTATTCCAACTGTGTGAATTTTGATAGTTTCATTCAGAGCGAAAAATAAGAGAAGTATATTGCCATCGTATGCTTCAAGGGTTATAATAAAAAATATTTACTATGTGTTTGCAATGCTGAAAATGCCCATGGATCTGCTACTCTGCAATGAAAAAGATCTTAAAGTTGCAGGGTAGATCAGGTAAAAGCTAATCTTTGTGCAAATGGTCACTCCTACTTATTTTTAGAAATATATTGATCTCAGGGTTAGATGCTTTCAATCACCAATTAATAATGATTTACAAGTTAAATAGCTCATGCTTAGACCCTGATGATTGAGATTGGTTTGCTGACGTCACTGTGTAGACAAAAGGCTGATGACAAAACCAAAGGAAATCAAAGTTCTGGTGCATAAACTGACTGGGGATGATTGGCTCCTTAGGTCCATGGTGAAGAAGACACTAGTTTGTTATTTGTCTGTGAGCTGACAAATTGCGGTCAGACAGCTCCCAAAGGGCGTGTTCCTTACCCTTGAAAAAAGCTTCTCCACTCCGAGGGCCGGCCATATTCTCCTTGCCTCGTTTGGTGCAACTTAATTTACTCACTGGTTTCTGCACTAACCAATTATGGAGATACCAACAACACCCTGGGGGCTTGTACTTAGCCACTAACATTTACTCTGTGCAGTAAATTCTTACCATACCACTGATTCATTGTGGATATTCGTGTAACAGATCATGATCCAGGCTCCCCCTTTTTTTTTTGGCTTTGTTTGTCTTTTTCACAAATTGACACAAGGAAATTAGAGCTGTAATGACTATTTTCAGGGGACTTGAATCATATAGACTGTGGGAGACAAGTGCTTTCACCACAAGGTTATGAGTCAGAACAGCTGATCTTGTTGCGAGCATTTACGGTGTGCGTTGTAGGGATAATTAACATTCAGCACCCCGGACAGCGTCGTGGTGGCTGATTGTGGTCCATCTGGCGGTCGGCAGACACAAGTGTCATTTCTGGTAACAGAAACTAACCTGTAACCCTCATTGTTTCAGGGATTTCACCACAGACTCTGAGCCAAATAAACAATCTACAAGATAGATCACTTTGTTCATCCCCAAAGGGAAATTATGCTGTTACAGCAGCAATTCATAATATGAACATACAGTATATCACACACAGACACAAGTCAAAAATAAATAAAATTAGGATAATGTGCCATTCTCTGTGCAATTGATTGTAAACTGATACAAAGTCTCTGTGCAATTGATTGTAAACTGATACGAAGTCTCCGTGCAATTGATTGTAAACTGACCAGGGCTGCCAGTCTTTTTACCCAGAATCCTGAGAGCCCTTCTATCTGAGCATTGAGCGGAACACTGGCATGTTAACCGCGTCTGCATGAGGAAGTAAGGTTTACATAAGCTGCAAAAGCCAATGGGCTCTAATCTTTGTCACTATAGCATTAGCATGTACTCCGGAATTGAGGTGTACTGATATTCCCTCACTTTCCACCTCAAGCTGGTGTGTGGTGAGCTTTCTGGCACATAATGGCTGTCGTGTATCATTGAGGTGGGTGCTACACATTGGTTTTACCTCAATGCCTGCTGGTCCATTACAAACACAAGCCCTTGAAGGATAGTGAGTGAGTGTGCCAGCATTTCAGTACTCAGCAGAAGTCAACCAATCAAATTGGCTAAGGCTCCAGAAATCACAATACACTGTATACATAACATAGAGTAGACTAAACTTAGATTCATCTGGCTCTCCCCAACCACACAACACCCCTTAATGTGTTTTAAACGGCCCTCAATTTGGAGCACAGACTCCCTTAATTTGTTCCTAATCTATGGTAGGCGTGTGTGTAAGAAGCCTTTAATTATCCATGAATCCATGCAGAAAACGACTTAATTTTCCCCAAGACACTGACAAGAAAATAAGTGTGTCTGTTTTGCAGCTTAACAGGGCTTTCTTTCACAAGGCAACACAGTCGACTTACATCTGATTGGTCGAAGCATTCCCATAGAGCAAGCTATAACATCAGTTTAAAGTTGGGGTGAATGATTCTGAAAAGCTGTTGAGTAGAGCAGCATCACATGCCACCTCACCCTTCTGTGCTCTTGAAGCAAGATAATGATTGGCTGGGATTGTTTATGACTCGAACCTCAAAGTTGGTTTTCCATTGAGTCAAAGCTATAATATAATGGGAGACCTTTAGCACTTAAAGGTATATGCAGTTTCAGGTATTTTTGGCCAGAGCCGTATATAGAGAGAGTTCGGACAACTCAAATCATGAGCGCCATGTTTAAGACAACGTTAGCTGATACAGCTGTGTATCCCTATGGGGCGAAAATGCTACGTTGAAATAAATCACTTATTTTCACCATTAACAGGCATAATGGTATACATGTTATCAATGTTTGTGCATCCGAGGTCATAATTTGTCCGCCGCTTATGGCCCTCGAACCCGCACACCTCCACACACATCGGCATGGGTCGAGCGCTCTAACCACTGAACTAAAAGCCCAGGCTCCCAACTCAGCGGTTAGAAGGGTTCTTAAGGTTAGGGCTGTGAAGATTTACACGGGCAACTAGCACACTAGCTCAGTTCGCCTCCGTTACATTTGTCAATATGTAAAAGGTTGCCTAATAAGTCTTGGAGCAGTGTTTACCTTGCAGGCAAAATACAGCAGGGCATTCAGTAACTTACTTGTGCTCCAAATACACGATTTCTGTACTTCCAAAAATGACATGACCATAACGTTATCACGCTAGCAATAATAACGTAGTAGTAACCGAGGCAAAGTTATGTATTAATATTTTGTATACTAAATCAACATAAATTACATGCCTGCATGGTTTTCACACATATGTAACCTAGATGTATATTACATCTGAGTTACAAATGACAATTGAAATCAGATCAGCTTAAATTCAAGTCATGACAATGGCTTGGCTAACTTCAAACTTCATAAAGCAGTGTTACAACTTTTTTTGACAGCATGATAGGCCTACACATTAACATTTGTATTATATAACTTACCTATGTAGGCCTATGTATGTCACTATAATTTTTCTATATTTGTTGTCATAAGTCGAAGAGAGAAATTTACATTTACCTCACACAATATTGAGTAATTAGTCCTCCAGTTTTGTCTCTTGATCTTCAGCTCCCATGGCCTACTTTCTGTCACGTGGGGAATTGTGCCACAGTTTTCCGCTACCCGGTCACACACTGCAGCCATACGTGCAACAGGTCGGCATTTATAATTGTATTTTTATATAATTTAGATATGTTTTCCTTTATTCACTGTAGGCTACAATGTTAATGGGGATCTGATGAATGTTGTTATGAAACATGGCGTCCATGAACCATGTGACCACCTCGGAACCAATTGCATAACGAAATAGCTCAGAACATTTGATCCCCTAGTTGGCCAAACTCTCCGGCTCTGTTTTTGGCGACTGTAGAGCTACCCCTAGAGTCGCGATTTTCTTTATATTTTACTCTGCCGTTGTAAATAGCCTAGTTCTCGTGGCTTGTTCCCCCTGTACACGATGAAAATGCTTTTGTTGTGGAGGCGAAGGATTAACAACAGGCAAAAACTCTCTCCAAAGAGCTATATCTACTGACAAATTTCATGATTCTCGCGAGATGTCTTCGCTTGACTATTCTTGAATTTGCATGGCTGGTTCTCTCGTTGCTGTATGGCTATGCTAGGTGAACGATTCCCCTTTTACAAGTTTGTTAACCATCAAATTGGCTTTGTTATGGTTATGTTAAGGTGAAAATCTCGCAAAGTGCACCTTTAATACTACTTTTACATTGCCATGGCAACCTATAACCTTACTTTGGGATTTACTTCATACAGACTACCAGGCAAACACAAAAGCACGTTGAGGAGAAAACTCCTCGCAAAAATCTTGCAAAGTGCACCTTTAATACTACCTTTACATTGCCATGGCAACCTTTAACCTTACTTTGGGATTTACTTCTTACAGACTACAAGGCAAACACAAAAGCATGTCGAGGAGAAAACTTCTCTATTTATTTACAGGGTGTTGCAGAGTGATGGTTGGAAGTATCTCTGAACTTCCAGCTTCGTATTTGTGTCTGCCAATTAGAATAAGGATTTCCTGCCCAGTTCAGGACTCCTAGATGTGTTTCATGTAATTGTAGTTTTGTGTACTTATTGTTCATGTAACTGTATACATATGCTTTTCCAGCACATTCTGTTCATCGATGCTTAGTCTCATCACACATAGGCCTACAACATTTACATTTATTCATTTGGCAGGCACTTTTTATCCAAAGCGACTTACATATCCTTTAAACACTGTTGCTACCGCCCTTAATTTACTGTTTTCGCTCTCTCTCTCTCACTCTCTCTCTCTCTCTCTCTCACACACACACACACTCACTCACTCCTGAACTCTCTAGTTGTCTAATGACATAGTTTGGTATGGCTTCTCACTCCAAAAACTTTCTACAGTTGATCTACAGTGATCGGTTTGACATGGATTGGCTTTATAAAAAGGATGTGAGAGCACATACATGATCTGTATACATGGTGCTGGCTAGATGTACACAAAATCTATTTGTGTGATGTACACAGATCTATTGACATGGATCATAGACTGTATAGCCTATTTATTCTACTGCTTGATTCAGTTACCCATTGTGAAGGTTCTTTAGAATGTGCAATTAAAAATCGGTTATTTGCATGGCTATGAAGTAGTTCCATTTTTTTTACCTTCTTACATATTTTGTAATAATTCACCCGAGTTCTTTAGAACATTCAGTGAAAATGACCGTTATGTAAGGGATAATGGACGACACGGTGGTCTGTTCACAGAAGTTAATGCACGGTCGAGGTTGTAAAACGGCCCCGACGCGAAGCGGACCACCGTGGAGTCCATTATCCCGCTTATTCCACTGTTGCCACTTGCGTTGTGTTCATTTCCTGTTGCAATTTAAACGTTTTAATCGCTAAAACTGTCTTGTTTGTAGAACTAATTTCTTCCGACACATATCAACTAATTTCTCAACTCACAGGACAAACTGCCGTTACTAGTTCTAAATGGATGGTTGCTACCAAAGATTCTAGTGCGCTCTGCTCTAGAATCTTTGGTTGCTACGGCCAAAGGCCAGTCGTTAGTTCTATCTCTCCCGTTGTCAAGCGGGCGTATCCAAGATTCTGATGAACTTTAGCTTTGAAACATTGCTATTTTACTTAGCCTGCTGTCATCCATCTAGCTAAAAGCCACCTCCGTCATATGCTACAATGTTGCAATGTTCTGAACGTCTGAACATTTTACAGCTCGGATGCAACGTGACAGTTCATTTAAACTTCATAACGAGTTCGGCGAATTAATATACAAGTGTGATACGGCCAAAAAATGGATCTACTTCATAGGTGTGCAGATAACATACGGTTAATGGTCGTTCTAAATTACGTAGGACAATGGGAAATTCAACCAACCAGTGGAATAATTTGAAACATTGAATCAAGGAAAAACATCAAAGAAACACCGCTGCGCTGAATATGTCTGATTACCCTGGACATAGATGCGAGACTAGTCTCAACAGCTACTGGGCACCCACAGCAGTTGACAGAAAGCAGTGGAGTTCGGGAAAAAAGTCGCAACACCCACGGCAACTCCAAATGACCGAAGGAGTGCGCTTAGCTCAACATCTTTTGATATGCTGTTCTCCATGTCAAACTTCACCATTAATGGGAACGTGCAGTTCAATTTACAAAAATAAAAATGCCTTATTTTGATTCCATCAATGTTTTTACTGTTTTATATATGTAGCCTAGCTGGTAGACCCGCTGGTTAGTGTTCCAGCATAGCAACCATTCATGCGGGACTATAGTAACAGTTTGAAATAAATACTTATTTAACAGCTTTAACTATCCAGACACATTCGACGTTTCATCTCATTTCTTGTCACTGTAAACTCCCTGCTCTCTTCTACGTCTGCTGAAAAGAAAACTATCGACGTTAGTGTCTTCTAATTTAGACAGTATGACCAATTACGAAGAAGTCAAAGGTCGTGGATATGACACACACACACACACACACAGACAGAGAGAGAGAGAGACACACACACACAGACACATACACACACACACACACACACACACACACCGAAGACTTGGAGGTCATGGCCTCTCACTGAACAGCATGGTGACGTGCTCCCTTTATCCTTGTGATGTGCACTGGAACCAGTTGAGGCCAGTTGTGACCATATGCTTGACCCTTGGTCATGCCGAGAGCACAGACTGGACTGGCTTCTGTGATGAGGTGCTCGGAAGGCAGGAGGAAAGGCAAGAGAAGTAGACGCATAAGGGGGGAGTGTTTGGGCATGATTACAGGGTTGTGCTTGCGAGTGTGTGTGTGTGTGTGTGTGTGTATGTCAGGGAGGGGGGTTATTGGGGGGTGGCCGTGTTGCCATGGCAACCACACGTGTGTGTGTGTGTGTATGTGTGTGTTGGCGTGCGTGCGTATGTGTTTAAGTGTGTGTGTCTGTGTGTGTGTGTGTTGGCGTGCGTATGTGTGTGTGTGCGTGTGATGGTGGGGAGACATTCCTCTGCAATTTTTTCATCACAAGTATGGCTTCTATCTCTTCTCTCTCTCTCTCTCTTTTTCTCCCTCCCTCTCTCTCTCTCTCTCTCTCTCTCTCTCTCAGGGGAAGAATCTGCCCATTTCCTCCCCCTCCTCCACTGCTGATGCTGTTGTTGCTGCTGTTGACGTGGACCGAATGCTCCTGAGGAGGGCATGTTGGCATCGACGTCAGCAGCGGGTCCCCTGAATGCCAATGCACTCAGCTCGCCATGGCGCCATGTGGAGGTGCCGCCTGTAGAGTTGAGTGGCAAAATACTCACGTGAGAAGGAACACTTCTCCACGGTCAGCTGTCTGGCCCCTCCCCCAAGCGTACGTCATGACTTCAGTACAGATGGCCGTTGGAACAGAGCCGCTGGAACAGCCACGGTTCCATGGTTCCACGGTTCTGCAGTTCCACCTCAGCAAGTGGCTGCAAGAGTGAGAACTATACTGAGGGAAGAGAGGAGAGAGACATGAGGTTGGTTGAGTTCAGGAACGAAACACACACACACACACACATTTTCTCTCTCTCTCTCTCTCTCTCACCACAAACACACACACACACAAATCACAAATCACACACACACACACACACACTGATTGGCAACAGCATCATTATAATGTACTTGATTGGTTTAATTGGGTGTGTTTAGCTCATCAGGAGTGCCGGTGATGAACTCAGGTGAAGACCAGTGTCAGTGCCCCGTGCCCCGTTAGGCGTACAGAGCAGGCAGACATGAAACATCGTCACTCAGGAACCAGATGGAGGACCCCCTGACGTGCCAGCAAGTATCGGTGTAGGTCATATCACATTATCACACCACTTACCGTGTGTCACAACAGAGAGCCTTCATTGCTCAAGGCAGCCAGGGTTACGCAAGGCTAGGGGTCTATCTGCGATTTCCTGGGTTCGGTTCCATCAGTTTTGTGGATGATTTTCATGGTTCTGTACCAGAAGCAAAGTGCCTCTCATTCAGTGTCTGAAGGCAAGAGAATAGTGCGTCCTGTGCAGTGTGTACTATGTGGAGTGTTCTACTTAAGTGTGCAATTTGTTGTCGAGGCGACAAGTTTCAACAACAAAAAACAAATGGCTACAGATGTCGCTAAGCTGTAGGCTTTCGAAGTCCAGTGCCAGCAACAAATTGACAAATAGAATGTCAACTAGTTTCTACAACTTGGACATTTAGTGTGCTACCGTTATTTCCCAACTATTAGCCACGGCTTATACGTTGATTTTGCAAAATTTCGTCAGCTATGAGGTTAATACACGGGTTCAGTCATGAAGCATTTGGAGCTGTTGGTCAACCTGTACCTTATCTCTGAATAGAGGTCACCAAGGGCACCCCTCTTCAATTCAATAAGTAATTCCTGGGTCATAATAACTACAGTAAGATTATCAATTCATCAAAACACTGGGATCAGGTCAAATATTTAAAAACCATTTGAGTGTCCCTTGCCGCTTTAAGTCCTTATAAAACACTGTAGAAAAGATGTAATTTGACAGTAAGAAGCACTTAAATTCATGAACATTTGCAGGTGTTCAGTGTTTCATAGTTTTCTCAAATTGTTAAATATGTTTTACCACCTGGTCTGCAGGAGCTGCTATGACAACGTTATTCATAGCACAGTCAAAGCATCGCT